>NC_043709.1:33085649-33148566 GCF_006229205.1 Suricata suricatta | reverse complement strand
CTTAGCATCATTTCATGTGTCTGTTGGCCTTCTGAATGTCCTCTTTGGAGAAGTGTCTGTTCAAGTGTTTGCATTTAAATTAGTAACTAGACTAACTGATATTATAGCATAAGCAGGGCATATATGTGTATATATGTGATATATATATACATACATATATATATATGTATATATATATATATATATATATAATCTTATGCTGCTAAAGAAGGTGAGTTCTGAGGCCAGATACCTTGAGTTCAAATCCTATCTCCAAATGCTTCTGCAAATTATTTAACTTTCTTATTTCACAGCTTTTTACTTATCTTGTGAGGGTAATAATGTAATCTCATTGTCTTATTGTAAAGTTAGTATGTATAAAGGTCTTACAGTAATGCTTCCTGTATTGTTACTATTATAATAATTATTATAATTGTATGTAATGCAAAAGAAAATGGAATTGAAATTAAGAATTGTAAACATTATAAATTATTGAGTATTTCCTTATCAACCTTTTCTGGTCTTCCTATCAGCATGTGATCTTTGAAACCAAGAGTGAATATCAGACTCAATGGAAGGTTTTTTGTTTTTTGTTTTTTTCAAAATACATTTTCCTGGAAGTCATATAAAGTCATATGAAGTCTACTGGATTAAAATTCAGGGTGGAGATGAAGAAGAGAGGTAAGTTGAGGGTGTCACACTTTCATCCCTGAACTTTGGGAGCCATTTTTCTACTCTATAGATTTTATAATGACTCACTCACACACTACCCAACTTTAACCATTGCAACCTTACTTTCCTGTTTCTCCACAGGTAATCTAGAATAACAAGGTGTGGCAACTTTTCTGTATTCTCTCCTCTAGAAAGGCAAGGGAAAGAGGAATTCAATAGCTCATTCCTCTCTGTGTCTTTTGCTTCATCAAAATCTCACCTGAATTATTTCAAAACCCTGTGACTTTTCATCTTTGATAATAACAATAAGCACATTTCCTTTACATTACATTTTCTAGATCAGAGGAATAGCAAAAGTATGCATTTGGGTTACTAGCTTTATATTTTAAAAATATCAAAAAAAGATCTGTCAGTCCTTATTGATTATTGGCATGATGCTTTGTGCTTGCCCTGAAAAAGGGAAAACAAAACTTTTTAACAGCAAAAATTTGAAAACTTGAAAATTTATGACTAAAGATATGATTAAAAGTGACCACATAAGCTCTTTTTTCAAAAATGTTATAAATAACGTTCAAACATTGTTTTAAAAATAATTCACAATAAATTTGGGTTGTAACTTGTGTAACTAACTGTGACTCTGTATTAAATTTTATAGCAGGTTCTTTTCTATGCATTTAGAAGCCTTGTCAAATAGAATCTTTAACCTAAACCAGAGATTCAGAAATTCAATTTAATATCTACTCCCTGTACTGATAGACATGACTAAACAAAAATCCTCTATATTTAGATGCAACTTATGATTTTTCCAAACCATAGCAAATATATATTGTCTCGAATTGACCATAACTAAAGTAGTGTTGGGCTCCTCTAATGCAAATAATGATCGTTCATATGTTAGTTCCATTTGGTTCTCTGTTTATTTGGTGGTTGTTTGGGTTCTATTTATGTGGTTATGCATAGATTCTTTATCCACATATTCAAGAAAATAATTTGTGAGCCTATTATGTACCTGGCAAAGCAAGGAAGAACAAAGTACAGTTCCTGTTCTCTGAATCACCGAGGAGAAAGCTTAAAAATCACTGGGAAGAAAGTCTAAACTTTTTAAAAATACTAGAAGGCAACTCTCAAAGTAGGTTTGTTTGAATGTAGGATAAGGATTAGTTTGAAACTGGGAATTTCATTTTAAGATCTGATGTGTAGAGAGACTCTCTAAGTCCAACATTGTGAAGGAATTTTCTTCCCTGGTTTGTAGGGGGCTTTAGAAGCAACAGCGTAGGAATCTCAACAGAGTGAAGAGGGAGAGAAGTAAATGTTTCTTTTGAATAGATTGAGGAGGTATTTGGAATGAATTTTAGTGTTAATAAAGTACATTTACTGAGGAAAACTCATAGATTGCATTTAGTCAGGCATTTAACAAATAGTTTTGGGTATGTGTAATGTTCATAGAACTAGACTAATCCTTAGAAAACAGAACCAGGCTCTGTGTTCCCAGAATTTATAGTTTAGAAGAGGAGCCAAACAAAGTATACATTGTGATAAGCTCTGTGATAGAAATGGAGAATAAAGAAAACTAACATTTCTTCAATATTTACCTTGTTTTTATTATTTGTTATTTGTGCTCAGAGACAATGATGAGTGAAGCAGGTCAGCTCCCTGCCTTCATAGCTGAGGAAAAGATACCAATTAAATAAACACACAAATACACACACCAGCACAAACTACAAAGGAAAAGTATGGTGGGTCATGTGAGAGTACATTAGGGGTTGACTGAGGTTGGGGATTTAGGGTAGATAGTTGTGAATAAATGATGACCGAGGTGAAAAGCAAACCATCATCAAGAATTAACTCATAAGGAAAGATGGAAACTGGAGGCGGAGAAGCAGGCTTATCCCAAGAAAACACTTTTAACTTCGATGAAGATAAGCTCCAATGGCCTGATCTAACACCTGCCAGAGCCTGAGTTCTAATCTGCCATGTTGGACCCAAAGTTTATGGCCATTCTCCTTCACCTTGAAAAGTGAAATAAATGCTGCAGGCTCTGAATCTATACTCTGATCATTAATGACTCAACCCTCTCAAACATGGACAGAACATAGCTGGTTTCTGTTTGGATCAACCAGACACTCTCATAGCTTCCACCTAGTCCAGGGCACTGGGATGATTGAAGCCAGACAAATCTGGGTTTCTGAAATATGTCTGGAGTCTAGTCATAAATTCAGTAGGTACTGAGCTGAAAATAGGGGCAGGGATGTTACTTACACTGAGTCTGGAAATTCAATCGTATGCAATTATTTATTACACAATTTTATTATTTCAAAAATATGCAGATAGTCTTAATTTTTAAAAACATCTGACAGCATGCTCATTTTCCACTTCATTTGGTCCTATTGGCATTGGTGTAAATTGTTTCTAGTAGCCTTTGCTCAGTCTTTTTCTCCACATCCTTTCATTTCTTTTCTACATGAGAAGCTTCAAATGTTACTCCTGTCTGTGATCTGTGTTCTTCAAGAAGCTCAACAGTAGAAAAATTAAGAGTGTTTGTCTGCCAAGACAATTTCCCTCTCAAATTGGGACCATTTGCCTTTTCTTAAATACGTCCTAAACTTTGTCTGACCTGTGGCCTTTCCTCAAAGTTCCCTTATTGTCTCCCCGGCTTTCCTGGTTCTACCCATCCTTCGGGCCTGCTTCTCTTCCACCAGCTCTTACCAGCCCTTTGTTTTTCTTTGTGATGCCACATACTTTATCTTGTCATAATTTATTGCTATGTGTATCCATGTTTATGGATTCCTTGTCAGATTTCATATGTAGCAGGATATGGACTTTCAAAGAATTTTAATCAAAAATAAATGTAACTTTAAAAAATATCTTTTGTTGACTCTGTATTGTGGTTTTTGGTTTTCATATATGTAAAAATTTCTCTTTATAATTTTCTAATACCCCATTACTTTCTTGAAATTAAATTCATAGAAAAAATAGCTATTTACCTATAAAAATTTAGTGCATGAATTTTGGCATTTGTAAAATAAAAATAAAATAATATAATAAAAATGAAAATGTATAATAAAGCACTGCTTTCTTTCCCTATGTCAGTGGAAGGCCTGCCTTAAATGATACGAAGTGGTCAAAGAGTTGAGCCTTATATGTAGAATAACAGTAGACTGATAACTATAGATATTGACCTCTACAGTGCATATTATCTTAAATATATCATTGGAATTGTTATTATTTATTTTATCTCCCACAGTATGAAATACTCTTGGTAAATTCCAAAACAGAATAGTGTATCATTTTCCCTTGATTTTTACAATAGATCCGTTTCTACAAAATTCAGTGTAAAAAATTATGCCAGAAAAAATCCTCTTGTGTTTATATAGTATACAAGGAAATTCTAGTCTCAAGTAATCATAAGTAAGTTTTTTATCTGCAAAATTGACCGTGTACATGTTTAAAGGGCATTAAGACAGTAAAATTATGTTTTGTGTGACACTATCCCCACCCCCTCCCTAGACTTCTAGCCCTCTGGCAGACGGCCCTGCCTACCAGCAGTGCAAATAATGGTGACAACCAGAAACCTATCTCACAAAACTTCAATTCCTGTTTGGCTCTTAGGAGTCAATATGATTTTTTAATGACCTTTATTAAGATTAATTTTTCTCTGGGAGAGGTGCCCCAACAGCACCATCACTGTCCAGAATATGGTGAAAATGTTTCTTAGTAATGGGAAGGTCTTTGAAGACTGATCCCTTCCTGTTCTCTAGGAATGAATCACCTAGAAGATTGTTTCATGGGCCAGCAAGTCTATTCTGAAAAAAAAAACAAACAAAAACAAAAAAAACAAGGGAGTAAGCTTATGAAGGGATAAAAAGAGTGTGAGACAGAACTCTTTGGAAAGCACAGCTTTCCAAATTGTGTTTCAGTAAAGAAGGAAAAGACATGAAGTCTCACTGTTGGGGAAGTTCTGAACTGAATAGAGCATTCATTCATTCATTCATTCATTCATTCATTCATAGTTTAGAGGCCACATTTACTCTGATCTGCTATCCAAATGATCCAAGGTGAAAGACATTTTGTCTGCCTCATCCAGGCTGACCACAGAAGCTAACTACCCTCGTAAACCACTGTCTCACTTGCTAACTGCATAAGTGAGGTGGGCAGGCCAGGAGATTTTATTCTGATCCCTGGCTGGCTACCCTAAGTACATATCCCCATAATGTATCAGAATGCATGTCCGCCTAAAAATGGCTCCTGGATATCTAACAGCGCAATTCTAGTGGGGGGGAAATTCCTAGATCTGCTCTTTTTTTAAAGTTTATTTTTATTTATTTTGAGAGAGAGAGCATGTGTGGGAGGGGAAGAGAGAGAGGGAGAGAGAGAGAATCCAAAGCAGGCTCTATATTATCAGCAGAGACCCATGAGGGGCTTGACCTCACTAACGGACTGATCATGACCTGAGCCAAGGACATTTAACTGACTGAGCCACCCAGGCAATCCCCCACCCCCTCACCCCCCGTATCTGCCTTTGAGAAGAGAGTGCAAAAGTGAGTAAGTACATTGAGGCCTTAGAGATGGGATGTACCTAAGTCCTCGTTTCATAAGGATTGTAAACTATTTGAAAACAAGACGATAATTTGTCTTCATAATCCCATACCACCACAACCACCACAAAATCCTAACATAAATTCTGGCAAAGCGTGGATTCTAAATACATTTGCTTATTTATTTATTTATTTATTTTCATGTGTGTTTTTTAAATTGATTCTTTCCTGTCTCTTTTTTAATTATTTTTTCTCCCTTTGCAAAGAAATGGTACTATAGGCTGTAATTTTACAACACTGTCTCTTCCTAACATTCTAGGATCTTTCTCCACCCAAGCTGTTCATAGCTTTTAAATTCATGTACATGCAATATGTAGCTCAAATTGTGTGTGTGTGCACGTGTTACATTTTGAGCACAAAAAAAGTGCCTTAAAAATATTTGTTGAACTGGATTTAAATTCATTATGATCATTACCTCCATTTTTTTTCTTCTGAGTTTTGATTTTCCATATTTTACATAACTAAGATTGTTGAAAATTTGTCCCTAAATGCCTTGCACAACATTGTGTACATTACAGGGTTCAGTAAAAATTCTCAAATGAATTAATAAATGAATGACTGAATAAATGACAACCAAATTTAGGCAAGAGGCTTAGCAAAGAGACCTGCATGTAGCTCTCATCTTGTCAATTCTGAAATGATCGCTTTGATTTTAACTATTACCATAATTTTAGAACATAATCTGATGGGGTGTTGAAGTTGAAAGCTAAGCCTTTTTTTTTCTTATACATACTTGTTTTTGTAGCTGAATCAACAGAAACAATAAACGCACATCTATGTTTGGATCTTTGGAGCACGGTCCCCTGTGCCACCAAATACACAAATAAAACAATACAACTGGGTGACCTAGGTTAGGAAAGAACACACAGACACCAGTTTCTAATCTGTTTAGCAAATCTGTGCAACCGTGTCTTGTGTCTGCCATGTTAGCGTGGGCAACCGTTTCAGCTACTGGGTTGCTGAAGTGCTTTTTAAAGGAAAATGTAGATTTGGTTGGATCAAAACTAAACAACTGTGAAATAGTGAGTTCTTGATAGACCACAAGTGTACTTAAATACAAAAACAGCATCCTGCCATGTGATTACTGTAGCCAGCTGTGTGAATTTGCCTTGAGCAAAGCCAGACTTTCTGCAATGTCTGTTCCTCATAAGCAGAGTTGTGGGTATCCATCTTGGAGTCAAAAAATGGGATGGCAGAAGTGGCGGAATCCAAATACCTGGGTGTTTTTGGACAAGCAAACCAATTGGACACAATCATATTCTAAACTTTGCTTGGTGAAAAGATCATAGCATAAAGATTGGGAATAAATGTCTGACAGATTTGTTTGCCCTTGTTCACTTGAATAAAAGAGCACTAAATTAGCCATCAACGCTGGACAGTATTTTGCTATCCAGAGAAATGTAAAACAGAAACTATTCATTACCTTAAAGTAAGGCAGAAAAGTTAAAGTAATATCTTTAAATTATCCCATGGTTTTCTGAAGTGTCAACAAATATTTATTACCCATCTATTCTGTGCTAGGAAGTGTTATTTTGCTTCGTACATAACTGAAAAATTGCCACTATCCTTAAATGAATTATGTTCTAATAATAAACTCAAAAATAAATAAAAATTATATATGTGTATGTGGAGAGGGGGAGGGAGAGAGAAGGGATAAGAAATATAAAATAAAGAAATGTATAGGCTACTATAGTAAAAACGAATGAACATAGAAGTTTGAAGAGGGGTGCTTCTTTTGATGGAACAGTTAGAGAAGAACGGTTTGCATTGATAGTTGAATTTATATGCATTCATTCATTTATGAAACACGCAGCAGGGGATAGGAAGTTTTCCAGCAGCTGGACAATACCTGTGATCCCTGCCACCACTGTCTTCCGGTGATGGGGAAGAGGGGTGAGAACCCAGACATGACCAGTAAACATAATCAATAAGTAATATGACAGAATGTGATATGTGCTACAGAAAATTTATGTAAGTAAGGGGCTCAGAAGACCTAGTAACAAGTTATTTGAATAGGGTGGTCAGGAAGGCTTCTTTTTTAAAAAAATATTTTTATGTTTTTATTTTATTTTGAGAAAGAGACAGAGAGTGAGCAAGGAGGAGCAGAGAGAGAGGGAGACACAGAATCTGAAGCGGGGCTCAAACCCACAGACTGTGAGATCATAACCTGAGCTGAAGTCGGACGCTTAACCAAACTGAGCCACCCAGTTTGAAGAGACAATATTTGATCCAGTACTTGAAAGAGATAAGAGATCTGCTGTGTCCAGGCTGAGGAAACAGCTAGTGCAACATTTTGGGGGTGGTTTGCTTAGGGGGAAAAATACCAAGGAAGCCAACATGACCAGATTTGGAGAAGGACAGAGAATTAGGAGATGATTTCAGAGGTCTTTGCACTGCCTTCTGAATACCGAGGCTGTGACTGTGTGTCAAATTGATTTTGCCTGCAAGTGCTTCTCTGGGAGGAAAGCAGCTCTGAATTCAGGAGGTGCCCCTGCTCAGAATGAAATTCGCCTTCCCTCTTTGACCTCTAAAATTAAACTTTCACCCCAAATCCGCATCCCCGCACCTCCCCAGCACACGCCTTTGCCTATGCTCACTCTCGGGGCAGAGAACCCCAGTCATCTGTCAGCGGTGGCCACCCTGATGGAGACTCAGAATCACAAGATGGAGCTTAACTGCACGCATGTCAGAGGGCTCACCTGGGTGACCCAGATTCAGATCTGCGCTATGGCCTGGGCCTCGCCTGGATGAAAACCTCCCCGAGGCAACTTCTCCAGGCAGTCAGATATAGGATCCAAAGCTCTGAATCCTAGCTAGTCAGAGTGGTTTGAGCAGTATGAGCATGCTCTGCGAGCCTGCTGGAAATGCAGAATCTTAGACCTTATCGGACAGCAGTGGAATCAGGAGCTCTACTTAACAAACTCCTCAGGTGATTTGTATGCACATTCAAGTTCAAGATGCCCTTCTCTAGATCATGGCTTTAAGTCTTGATTTTTTTTGCAGTTAGTATGAGTAGACTTGCCCATGTGGTGCAAATCCGTTTCTTAGATGGAAGTAAATGTAAACCACTAGAACAAATAATCTCCCCACAGAAACTCTTCATAGGACTTCTTATACAAATCTGTTCTGCGTTCTCACAGTATTTTTATAATCTGGAAACAATTTGCTAAATAGTTTAGGTGAAAAAAAAACAGTTGCTGTGGCCAGAAATCTATCACACTAATTTTATGTAATACGATACCATAATTATATAATTATTTGTTAATTCATGGGTGAAACACTTTTTGTAAGTGTCTCTGAAGCATTCTTGAAACTGAATTTTTCTCTCCTAGCTTGGAAATATGAGTGGGCTTTTTTGCATGTTGGAAATTAGAAAATGATCAAATTAATATAGGAAAAAAATTAAGGACCATGCTTCTCAGGGTCTGGCAAGCAATGTAACTTCTTTGCATTTTGTTCTTTTTCTCTCTCTTTGAATGATCAGCAGGCATGAGTATTGTAATTATGGGATCGAAATTTTCTCCACTTAAGGTTTTAGGAATAAATAACAGCCTATAATTGAAATAAAATATTTTAAATTAAACAAATAAATTGAAGGAAAAGTAGGGTTTCTTCATTATATATGTATATATTTTTATGTGTGTATTTCATATATGTGCTGTTTTAAATGAAATGACATATTCAGCAAAAATTAACCTCAAAACATATATAATTATACCCATTAATTTCCATAGCTGTCAGAGTGAAATCTAACAAACACCAAAACCGCCACCAAGGGACAAAAAACTGTAGCAGAAAATATCTTTCTTTTTAGGCTCATGGCAAAGAGGACTTATAAATCTGATTTAAAATGACATCTGAAAGTAAAAATCTTGCAGAAATAGCAACCTGCAATATTGGTCGAGGTTGAAAATAAGTGAGTCTTGATGACTCACATTAATTTCTTCACTGGCATCCAGCTGAAAAACTGGTGGGTCTAGTTAATATCTAATTTTGAAACTGAAGGTGTTTCTTCATCATTAAGAGTCTATGCTTTATGACATGGGAGAAATTTCAGTTGAAAAACGGACAAGGCTGATGTACTAAATGATACGTAGCCCAGTTCTGCAGGGTACACTAAAGACTATCGCTTGTTGGTAGGGTAACCTCTAACGATGAAAAACTGTTAATTGAACTACAAATCAGCAAAATAAATAATTGATTCAGGAGAGCAAAGTACATAAATTATTTTTCAAGAAGCATCAAAATGCTGTTAAAATTTTTAAAACTGGCATGCACCTAAATGCAAACTTGACTTAAAATTTGTCAGGTAAAATGCATTTCATGTAAAAAGTATTACTTAAAAACAATTTTTCTACCTTTTTAGGGAGCTTTTGTGTACAATATTTCATTCCAGACACACTATTATTCTATTTACTTAGAAGGACTAAACTTTAGGATTTCCTTAGAAAACATATACTCTTTAACTATCTATTAACCTGTCCTCCATCTGAATGTACACATTCCTGAATTAACTCCCTTGTCCAGCCCATTCCACATCTTCCAAAGACTCAGTGCTATAAGGAACATAGAAAGCTAAAACTAATATATGTTATCTGTAGTTTGACCTAGTGGCATATATTCCAAAGGAATCCTTCCATTTTTAAAACTACAGAAATTATTTATTATAGTTAAATTTAATTGTCCTTATTTTAACTAAAACCACAAGAAAGCCTAACGTACAAGCATAATAGCAGAAATTAGAACAAAATGAGCAGTTTCCAATATGGTATTAAAGTAATTTGAATAATTCAGGCAAGAACATTTTTTACTGAATTAGCTTGGTGAAAGAAAAGCATGGGCTGAGGCTCATGGGTGGCTGAGTCAGTTAAGCCTTCACTCTTGGTTTCAGCTCAGGTCATGATCTCAGGGGCTCTGCATCACAGTGTCCTCTGACAGCACCGAGCTTGCTTGGAATTCTGTCTCTCCCTCTCTCTGCCCCTGCCCTGCTCACTCACAGGCTCACACACAGTGTCTCTCAAAACAAATAAATAAAACTTAAATAAAACAGAAAACTACAGGTTGTATCTGTTTGGAGTTGCATGGAAAATGGAAGGACAAGAAACTAATTAATGAGTACCTATTTTTAGCAATTCTAAACAATAGTATCAAATCTTTCTCCAAAACGAAATCTTTGCAAAGCCATACATTTGATTGAGTCCCTTATAATCCAGAAGGTGTCATCTGGGGAAAAAGATTCTTGAAGGAAGTTCAAATACGTTGAAGTCTATTTTTAAAGGAAAACAACTTCTTAAAACATCCATATCTTTTGCCCTATCTTAGTAGTTCTCAAAGTTGGCCACATACAGAAGTTACTCACGTTATTTAATAAAAATGCAGAATTCAAAAGTTAATCTCTGGAGATTCTGATTCAGTGGAATTTTAGAAATGAAAAAAATTTTAAGCTCCTCAACAGACTTGAATGGGGCTATTTTAGGTATAAGGAGAAAGGATCTTGCCAAAAGTTGCAAATGAATAGGCTTATGTTACAGAGAAAACAAACCACCACCACCACCAAAAGCAACAAAACAGGTAATATATAAAAATCTACCAATATCTTATCTGACTGCCATTGCTGCTTGAAAATTTAGACACATTATACTGTTTTTTCCTTATAAACTATTTAACTTGCTTCAGACCATTTATTATCTCAGAGATCAACCATTTTGACCACTAAGTGCAACTGGGCACATGTGCCAGTGTCCTGTGGTAAAAGGAATGATTTCAGGCAAGAAAGAAACCTCAAGTAAATATCTATGCAATTATTATTTTCCACACACCATTATGTCATATTTATTTTTACTAGTTTTTCTTATGAAATTGCTTCATCTATGGTTATTTCAGGATTCTACTTAGGAAACAAAGAAAATGTTTGGTGTAGACATTTTAGAGCTGCTTACAAAAGGCTTATTAAAATTTTTTTCCAGGTTATTTTCTGGTTGCTGGAAGTATGGATGATTTACTTTTATAATTTTTTAGAATTTTCCAAATTTCTATAATGGATCAGAATTATTTCCGTGATTAGATAAAAATTAAATACATCAAATGGAAATTGTGAATGCTTTGAACACTGCTATAATCATAAGAGATATCAATACCAGTAGGTTTACTCAGGTGACATGATAGTTTATTGAGTCAATAGTTTGTGCATGTTTATTCGTGTTAATTCCCTTTTACCAAGTCTTAACTGTGGGCTCCTGTGACTCAGAAGCAAAGCAAAAGTTGCTTGCAGCCTTCTACCCTACTTCTCTCTCATGCAGAAAATCTAGATTATTGAGAGTTTAAAGACTTAGTGTTTGAGGAAAAAGGAAGCAAGGAAGGGGTCTTTGGAAGGGGAGAGAATTACTCAAAGGCTGTGTGGTGGATTTAAGAAAGTAAGATTCTTTGGACCCATCAGATGTTTCTTGCAGTATGCTGGAACTAAGAACATTAGGTAAAGTGAAATAATTTGTGCATCTGAGTTAACGTGATGTATATTCACTACACTGTTTTCCTCTCAATTACTGAAGTTTATTTTATTTGTTTATACTCTCTGACAAAATGAAAGCAAATGAAGTAAATGAAGATCATTTGCATCCAGATCCCCAGAGAAATTGGCTAAAAATCATGTTGATCTTAGGATGAGCACAGGATGTTATATGTAAGTGATGAATCACTAAATTCTATTCCTGAAATCATTATTACACTATATGTTAACTAACTTGGATTAAAAAAAATTTTTTTTTAAATCATGCCGATCACTGAATTTCTCTCAGACTTCTTGAATCAGAACTTCTGAGGACCAGAAAGCGATAATTTGAAAATAAGCTTCCTAAGTCATTTTAATCACATTAAAGTTTAAAAATTATTATAAAGGCATAAATTAATATTTATTAAAGACTTTTGTTTTCATAAATTAACATCATATCATCACACATCCAATTTTTAATACTAGGGGCAAATCTTTCCTACTTCTGTCAGTCTCAGAGGAAATCTTCTCTGGTCCAGAGAAAGATGGGAAAATAAGAATAATGCAATCAATGAGTATGTATGTAACTGAGTGATCACTTTCTCCTTTTCCTTATTCTTGACCCATTGGGGAACTGATTGCTGTGGACAGAAGGAGAGTAAATCCTTATACTATCCCATTCATTTACATCAATTCACTTCCCTCTAATCTAAGAAAAGTATCTCTTTTCTTTCTAAAAGAGTTTTGTAGAAGATGGTATTCACAAGGGTCAGAGGCTTGCAATGTGCCTAGCAATTGATCATAGTCATTGACTATTGACTATATTTCATTGACCATAGTCCTCTGTAATTGGGAAGAGAGAAATAGGTATGAGTTAGCATTAACATGTTGGCATCTGCATGATAGGCAAGGTACCCTATAAAGAATATAGTATATTTTTTTAATGTTTTATTTATTTTTGATACAGAGAGAGACAGAGCATGAGAGGGGGAGGGGCAGAGAGAGAAGGAGACACAGAACCAGAAGCAGGCTCCAGGCTCTGAGCTAGCTGTCAGCACAGAGCCTGATGCGGGGCTCGAACCCACAAACATGAGATCTGACCTAAGCTGAAGGCGGAGGCTTAACCGACTGAGCCACCCAGGCGCCCCAAAGAATATAGTATATTTAATATGAATTTGTTCCATACTGACCCCAAATTATTACTTGTCAAGTGTGGGCTTATGACCATGTAAACATTTCACATGAATTACCCACTAACAACCACACATCAGATTGTGCTAATAGAGAGGGAAAACTGATTTAAGAATGAGATTGACTGAGATTATGGATGGAATTTTCTAAGAGGAAGGAAATGGAATTATGGTAGCTTAAAAGGAAGTGTCTCTAGGATATGGAGAAAGGAGCAGGCTTTGAAATACCAGAGCATGACTAGGTTCTGAGAGTCAGTCCACAGGGGATTAGATTCTTCTGAAAGCCCCTTGGTTAAATAGTTAATAACAGCATAGAGGTTTTCCTAACACTCATCATGAAAGAAAACACATTTTTTCCTATTCTCAGAGGTTCATGCTGAGATTTGACTTTTGGTTATTGACAATTGATCTTAACATCTGCATAAACTTTTGCAGAAGGTAAATTAACCATAATGCAAGCAACATGTATTGATTCCTTGCGATGTTAGTGTTTTTGGAGAATAGAGAGGGACCACCCATTCACTAACCCTATCTCAAGCAAGGCGATGTACTTATGATTGCTTTTATCATGACCTATTGTTTTTGCCCAAGAGAAGTAATAAAAGTGGCCAAAATGCCTCCCTACTTTGTAACCAACTGTCACCTGGTTGTAAGCAAAAACACAACGGGAACTCAGAACTGCTCAGAGTTTTAGAAAAGGAGGAGGAAGAGAAGGAGTTGTTTTCATTAGGACTCAGGGCTGAAACAAGGTAATAGAACCTGAATATGTTTATGAACTGTGTGTGGGTAGGGGAAAGGTAAATAATAAAGAGGCACAGGAGATTGTTGTTTGCCTCTGGGTAAATTTTCTTTTAGACATAAAATTAAAATTATATGACATGTTAGATTTACTTTAAAATACTCCAGAAAAAAAAGTTGTAGAATAGAATAAACAAGATAAGCCAATCCTTTAAAATTATTCAATTTGGATGAGTGGAATTTGACAGCATTAATTGTATCTTTATATCTTAAAATTATATAATAAAAAATTCAATGTATTTTTCCCATAAAATGGTACCATCTCTGATTTTAGCCAGCTGTAAAACAGAGATTCTATTAAAGTTCTTTTTCCACATTGGACTACAGAGGAAGTCATATTCACTGTGAAGTTTCATTTTATTTCTTCTATGCTTAAATGTCCTAGTTACTCCCAATTTCTCAGTAAAGTCCTACAAACCGACAGCCTTAAATGGGGAACACAAAGATAAAACACAATAACGTTTGATCTTTTGCATATCAATATGTCTTATGGCAATTGTAGCAGCATTCTGGGGAGGCCAATGATCCAGAAATGTTCGACCATAATCAGCAAAAAATTTGCCATGAGTGGTAGTCACTTCAGAAGTGGGAGAATTGGGGCTCCTGAGTGACTCAGTCAGTTAAGTGTCCAACTTCAGCTCAGGTCATGATCTCACGGTTCATGGGTTCAAGCCCCCGCGTCGGGCTCTGTGCTGACAGCTAGCTCAGAGCTTGGAGCCTGCTTCAGATTCTGTATCTCTCTCTCTCTCTCTCTCTGACCCTCCCCTGCTCATGCTGTCTCTCTCTGTCTCTCAAAAATAAATTAAAAAAATAAAAAAAGAAGTGGGAGAATTAAGAAGGAACACTAAAGAAATCTGCTCTCAACTAATATAGTCAGCCAAGCATATAACTATTTTTGTCCTGAATATGGTAGAGGAGAATGATCTCTGAAGAATGTCAGTAGTATGTCTGTCTGTGTTGATGTTGAGTAGCAAGTTACGGACTTAGATTTTGACAGTATTTTATTCCACCATTTGTATTAAAATGGTTTTCTTTATGAAAAGATGGTGCTAACATATGGTAACATGGCACAATATTTTTAAGGTTTATTTTATATTGGCCTCCATATTAGTTTTAGATTGTTCCCCAAAATCAAAATCTAGGAATCATTGTCCTTTTGTTTTTCAGTCTCCATTTGATCTATTTCCTTCACTTCTATGATTATTTTCTTTCTCTATTCCATAAACCTTGATTATGTTGAACTATTTATTCTATCACAGATATCTCTTATTCTTTTTGATCATTAAGCAAACATGTTCAACTCTGTACTTCCAACATTTTACCAGGTTGATAGTATTATTAATAAAAGTTTGTTTAAGAAAACAGAAACTACATTTGTTATTTTAAGAGAGAGAATTTGATAGAGAACGAGTTGAAGACATTTGGGAGGTTCAAAACATGTTTTTAAAAAAAGGAATCACAAAGATAGTACATGGGGGAAGCAGCTATCACTCTTAGCTTGGGGGAAGGGGAAGAGGCTGAAGGATTAGAACCCAGAAGCTTGCTGGAGAATTTCTGCAGAACTGTCACCTCTTAAAAAGGAAGCTGTGCATCTTGCCTGCAGGAGGGTCTTCACGGATCCAGGACCGCAGCTTGGAATAGAAGATGCTGCCTGGCTTGTGCTGGTACTGCCGGATCTCAGAGCCAGGGCTTTGCAAAGGTGGAGCCCAGACTTCTAAGGAAAGAGCTCTACTCAGCTGTAACTGGTACTTCTTTAAAAAAATTTTTTTGAATGTCTTTATTTTATTTTGAGAGAGTGAGAGACAGAGAGTGAGCAGGGGAGGGGCAGAGAGAGAAGGAGACACAGAATCTGAAGAAAGCTCCAGGCTCTGAGCTGTCAGCACAGAGCCCAAAGCGGGGCTCGAGCCCACAGACTGTGAAATCATGACCTGAGCTGAAGTTGGCCGCTTAACCGACTGAGCCACCCAGGTGCCCCTGTAACTGGTACTTCTGAGGGGACATAATGAGGCTGTTTTTGGGAAATGTATATTTGAAATAAAACAAACTAGAAACTTGAATTAAGTGCTGTTCCCAAACTGAGAAGCTAGTCCTAGAGAAGCACTATCAGGAACAATCTGGCATCACAGAGCACAGAACGCACGTATGGGTTTGGAGATGAGAAAATAAAAGATGAATTACCAGCATGGTGAATTCTTTCTTCTACTCATCACCTCTGTATACTCTTACCATACACTAGAATACCATATAACACCAGTAACAATGTTATGCTGTCATCTAAAAGGTATTGAATTATCCTTTATACAATGAAGATATTCTCATATACTCCCCCAAAAGAGTGACATAAAATCCAATTGGTCATAGAATCTACCACTGGATTTTGTAATTATTCCCTATATTCAGTCATGTTCCTACCTGTGTATTGCATAGCCTAAAGACTATTATAAAGCTAACAACACACAACAATCCTTAATAAATTCAGAAAGATAGGAAAGAATAGGATTGGGAGACATCGTCATTAGCAGACACAGGCACAGCATGATAAGGAAGACGGGCATAGCAGCTATGGTACTTACTTTGTAATAAGTCATAAAATAATAGGTCGTACAGGCTCTGCCTTCTCTGTGGTGCAAATACTTCCCAAGGCTGATTCGAAGTTGCCAAGGCTGTGTCACTAAATATGGAGTGAGAAGTGGTTCATATAATCAGATCTTGGAGTCCATATGCACCTGCTCCAGGGCACCCCTGCTTTCATAGTCCTGGAAGTTGAAACCTAGCCATTTTGCACTCCCCACACCATTCAAGCCAGAGTCAAAGAGGGTAGTATACTGGCCAGGTGATGGGCCCTAATGAACAAGGATAAATTGTGGTTGCTGCTACACAATCAAGGAAAGAAAACTTTCTCTGGAATCTCTGGGCTTCTTCAGGGTTACTTCTCATTGTTTCCATTGTGATCAGTAAAGATAATTGAAAATTAGAGCAAAACAAAGAAAGAAACAATCAATAAAGGAAGCAAACAAACAAACCCCAAAACAGACAAATGAGGCAGGTCCATTCATGACTAAGGCCCTTCAAAAACAAACATGTAAATCACTATTGGATAAAGAACTTCAATCAGCTGCGATCCTGACATTATATAAATGTTATGGGGGAATGTGCAATAGATAAAGATCATTGCCTATTAAATTTTGTGTCCCCAAAACCTAATAGAGTTTCAGATACATTTAAGTAGTTAATAAATATTTGGCAACTAAATAAAATTTATCTACCAAGTTAATTATCTAAATTGTCATTAAACCAAGTGCTCTTTTCAGAGCTAAATTATCAGATACATTAATGACTTCAGGATTGAAATCCCATTGTTTGTTCCCCATAAATGTGTGCCAAAGCGTAACAAAAAAAAAGTGACTAAATTAACTTTGCCATCACGATAAAAATCTGAGTAATCCTTATTAGATATTCTCCAGTTCCTCACTTTGCTTTTCATTATATTGACATAAGGGATTCTGGAGAAATACAGGCAAAACATTCACTCTCAACTGACTTTAATAGCAGGTGCAGAGAAACAACAAGCCATTAATTTGAGTATTGAGCTCCAAGAAAGAGTAGCATCAATCCACCTGTAATAGGTACCATTTGCTGATTCTCAGCACCATCCTCACCTTTCAAAATTCTCCCAAAGAAAGCCAAGAGCCAAATTTCCCAGACCTCTTCATCAGCTGGGAGGTGGAAAAGGCGAGAAAAAGAAGGAAGTATTTTCCACTGCGGGTGGATGGGCATCCATAGGCAAGTAGCAGATGAAGACTATTTTCAGCAGCCATTGGAATTTTTCTTAATACCAAATTCAGTGTTCTATCCCTTTAGGATCATTAATGGAAACCTTCAGAGGCTTCCTGGAGTCCTCCTGAAAATAACCCACATTTGTACTGCAGGCACGAGGTCACTGGTGATGATTGCCCTGTTCTACCATTATTTTTTATCCATTTCCTGAAAGTGCCTTTCCTGGCCTTCACATCCTCAGGGGCTTGGAAAGCCTCTAGTATCCATTTAAATGTCTTTTCTGTATCACATTAATCTAGAATGAATGATGAATGATACCACATTCTATCCAACACTTTTTCTCTATAAACCATGGGATCAAGATGGATGAAGCAAAAAGAGGCAAAAAAGAAGGCAGCAGAGGTCAATATTTGTGGATTAGTCTTCGAAATTCATGTGTATTTCCTAGTACCAGAATCCTTAGAGAAGAATTAGATGCACATTTGTCAGAAAATGCTGAAATTGGGGCGCCTGGGTGGCTCAGTCAGGTAAATCTCTGACTTCAGCTCAAATCATGATCTCACGTTCGTGGATTCAAGCTGCATATCGGGCTCAGTGCTCACACCTCAGAGCCTGGAGTCTGCTTTGGATTCTGTGTCTCCCGCTCTCTGCCCACCCCCCACCTCTGCTCTCATGCTCTGTCTCTCTCTGTACCCAAAATAAATTAAAAACATTAAAAAAATTTGGAAAATGCTGAAATGCAGTTTTGTTTTAGTGGTCACTTCTAAAATTACTTTTAATGTTACCATACTGTAATTCTATGACTCATCAGGTAGCAACTAAGGAGTGAGTGTTCTGAACCATCATGGTTCAAATTATATAAATGTCATAGAATGACGGTGGCAATCATATTGATAGCTTGCATTAGTACTTAACATTTTTTCAAAGTAAAACGCCTCCATAATCTCTTTATAAAACATTCACTATAGAAACATTATTGCCAGAGTCCAGCTCCAGCAGATCCAGGGCTCCCTGAAGGATGGACGGTGTCGGTAAAAGGGAGCGAGAGAGTTTCAGCTTCTTTCTGCTCACCAGGCAGGCATCTCTGCACTGTTGGCAGGCATCTCTGCTCTGACCGGAGAGTCAGCTTTATTTATTGAAAAACTGTATGGGGTACAAAACAGGAGTGGCAATTGCCTTAGACAATGATTCCTGATGACAAATTTTTTGGTATGTAACAATTTCCCAGAACAGAGACACATGCATAGTCTTTATCAATAGTGATTGAAGTAGGTGACTAGATGCTTATCACTTGGGGAAGGAAGGGATCTTTAGCATTCAAATACAAGGCAATGTTTTAGCACAGCAAAGGCAAAAGTTAGTTCTTTTGTGATCAGGGGTCAATAGCCTGTTTTCGGAGGGGAAGAAAAACAGGTTTACTCAGGAAATGTAATATTTGGTCCTATAAACACAAAAAAAGAAACTTCTATAATAGGTTTGTTCACAAGGTACAATTCACATATTTTTAGCCTAAGAAGGCAAGTCACTCCTGACATCAATCAGTCAAGTGCCTTGGGAGTCGGTGCTCAAGCAGAAATTGAGTGGGGGTTGAGTGGGTGTAGACACCGGTCAGCCATCTGACCCTGGGAGGCCTTGCAAACCTGCCTTACTTCAGAAATGGTTCCCAGCACCTTATTCTATAATTTTGTCTGTCCTTCCAATTATTTTTAAATGGTATAAAATTACCTGTTAACAGAGGCACCTGTGTGGTTCAGTCAGTTGAGCATCCAACTCCTGATTTTGACTCAGGTCATAATCTCAGGGTTGTGAGATTGAGTTCCACATCAGGCTCTGTGCTGTGTCTGGGGCCTGCTTGAAACTCTTTCTCTCCCTCTCTCTGCCCCACACCTGCTCACATGTACACACACACATAGGTATATGTATATGTATATATGTTTTACTTATTTTATTGTTTACTTTGATTTATTTTATATATATTTATTTATGTTTACTGATATCTATCTATATATCTATCTATATATCTATCAGTAAACAGATATAAAACACACAGGAATATTTCACATATGCAAGGTCCTACACTATGCATGTAGCCTGGGACATACCTAACCCTACTTCACAGAGAATATAAGAGTCATTATGAATCCCTTCATTCAATAGATCAGCCTGTAGCTGCAGGTTCTAACTCCGAAATGCATCTAAAATCTCCTCCTTTTCATCTACCTAACAGTCACACTGCATAAGCCATCATCATCTCTCACAGACTTGCCTCCTTACTACAGCTTCTATACTTCTCACTCCACCAACAATTCATACTCCACACACACCACAGCATGGTTTTAAAATGTAAATCTTGTGGGAAAGAGCGCTGGGTGTTGTATGGAAACCAATTTGCCAATAAAATATTTTTAAAAATAATAATAAATAAAATGTAAATCAGATCATGTCAATTACCTGTTATACAACTTTCAGGGCTTCTGCCTTCTTTTATGATAAAACCCAATGTCTCTGTCCAGCATAGTCTTGCAAAATAGTCTGCATAGTTTCCAGGCTTCATCTGATATATAACCACACGCCTTCCCTCGCTGTGCTCAGCGATCCTGCCCGTCTCTGCTCTAACATCTTGCTTTTGCTGTTCTCTCATCCCAGTAAACTCTTCCCTGGTGCTTTTTTTTTTTTAACTTTTTATTTTGAAGACATTTCAAATTCATATTAAAGTATCCAGATAGTATTAAGATCTCCCATATACTTTTTTTTTCAGATTAGGATACTTGCTTTCATAAGCACCGTAAAATCATCAGAATCAGGAAATTACCATTGATTAAAACTGATTAAATATTCTCATCTAATTCACAAACCCCATTTGAATTTCACTGATTGTCCCAATAACATGCTGTAAAGGCCTAAGATCCAATCTAGAATTTTATGATATACTTAATGGACATGTCTCATTAGCCTTTCAAAAGCTGGAGAAGTTCTCTGGCTCTCCTCATATGTCATGTCTTTGAATACAGGCCAGTTACTCTGTAGAATGTTTTATATTGATTTGTGTTCTCCTTAATGCATTATATTAGAAAGGACACCAAGGCTAATTGTCTTCCTGGTGACACTGACTTTTATTGTTTAAGATAGTACCAGATTTCTTCACTATAGAGTTCATTACTTAATATATTTATTAAAAATATCTTTAGAGTATTTTGTCAAAAAATACTTTGAGATTCTGAAAATATTCTGTTCCTCATTAATGTTTCCATCTATTTATGATTTTATATGAATTACTTGCCTGATGGTTGCCAAATGCTGCTGTTCCAATTCCAATATTCCTTTTGCACATATTGGTTGGCATTCTACTTAAAGAATTTGCTGTCTTTTCAATTTAACATATAATTATATATTTTTGTTTATATGGATTTTGAATTTCTGTTTTACTCAAAATGTTGATGATCGTTACCGTTGTTATTTAGACACTCAAATTCTCCCCTAGGTGGTCACTGGAAGCCTCTTCAAAGTTGTTGCTGTATCCTTTTGACTCATCAACATCATTCTTGGAGCACTTCCTTGCTCCTAGCCCAATGAGTTTTCCTGAACTCATCCTGCTTTGCCCCTGCCCCACCCCTGGAGTCAGCCACTTCTTCAAGAACCCCTGGTTCCTTTTAGTGGAGAATAGTATTTATAAACCAAGGTCTGATGCTAGTGTACTCATTTCAATTGGGACATCATTACCCATCAGCTGGCCAGTGAATAGAATTGGGAAATACCTATGCATGTGCTCACTTGCGTGCTCACGCGTGCACACACGCACATGCACACGCACATGCACATACACATACACACATCCATTTATTTTTAAAAATCATTTCACACTGTTACCTACAATTCTACCCTCCCCTTTCTATGCTGGTAACTCCATTTTTAACAGCTTGGAATTTTATTCTTATTGTCCTCAATTTATTTGCTTATTTTCTCCACCACCCTGTTTTGTATCTGCCAATCTTCCAGCACTCCTGGCAAAAGCTCACTACAGATGTAGGAGAAGAAGAGAGGGAGGCGGGGAAAGGAAGAAAGGAGGAGGAAACCTCACTATGGCTTATAACCATTTCAGTCTCATTCTTACGTCTTAGCTCAAATGCAACCACCGTTTACATTGGATCCTTTTCACACAGGAACACACAGGTCAAAGTAAAAAAATATAAAAAGATTGTCTATCTAGTTTTTATAATCTCCTATTTTTATAAAAGTGTCAAATTTTTAATGCTTTATTCCTGCAAACTGGTTAAAGTCTCAGGTTCCTTGAGACCTGTTTATGCCAATTACTAGCACTGTGACTTGGGCAGCAGATTTTCCTCCTTCTAAGAAGGTGATCATAGTATTAAGATGACTAACTCAAGGAGACATTGTGAAGAATAAATGAGATCAGAACTGTAAAATTCTGCCATGAGCTTTACCTGTCACGTAGCAGCACTTAGTCAAAAAATGTTACTTGTTGCCGCTGAAATATATTTTGGGTAGTATTGTTATTGATATCAAGTTCAATTCATGTTAATATTAACATTAACACACTTCAGGATTATGCTCTTCAAGAATGTATGTATCCCCCAAATCATGCCTTAAAAGCTACCATTAAACTCTCTGTACATTTTGAAAGAAACATTACAAATTTACATCATTGAAAAATATTATGTACTTAGCATATTATACAAAATAATGTGAATAAATTTATTTTGCTAGACCATCTATTACAAAGGGGTAGGCACTATTTCTTTTCAAAGATGATTCAGGCATTCTACACCTTAATACACATGTACACACAATAAATATCTAAACAATGATGGAAAATTATGTAATATTATGTAACTACTTACATTTTAATTAAAAAGTGTTTTTTAAATATTTTATTAATGTCCAGAAATGTTATTGGAATATCAATATATTATGTCAATTTTCTTGATGGTTGCCTTCATTTAGGAAAACAAGATTTTTAATGATTGTTTATTTGTATTTTGTTTTTAAGAATCAATTATGTTGGTTTTTTGTAATTTTATAAAGGTTTTATTTCAGCATGGAAACAAAAGCATTTTTTTCTTTTAGATTTATAAGGTAATAGAAGTGTAAAACATAAAACTTCAAGCCTTAGGAAATAAGATTTTTACATAAACATACACCTTCTAAAGCACTGTCAATTTACTTGGACATATGGGAATGAAAATATTTGAAAATCTTCTATTGATATGGAAATGTGCTACTGCCCTCTTATGGAACATATTTGAATGACAGTGACTTTACACCTCTCTTGAAAATACAGAGAAATAATGAATATTTTAAAAATATGATTCAATTCATTATACTCAATTCTGCTCATTTAGTATTTTCGTTTGTTAATTTCCTGACCATAACACAACACTTTAAAAAAACTTTTTTGTATAAAAATTTTCTTTTCATCTTGAGCTAATCAATATAGAATTTCTACAAATTTCTTTCTCACATGGTATCCTTTGAATTGGTATCAAAATTATAGTAGTATATTTAATGGAAAACAGAAATATGAAATATGAAATGGCTGAAAATACTCATTTTAATGTTTAAGTGATGGCTGGCTAAGATGTCTAGTTAATTCAGATGGAAAAGCTAGATAAAATAAGGGAGTACTGAAAACAGTAATTATCATTATATAGTGTACTATTTGATATGACTTGATTTAGGTATAAAACATTCTACATATATTAACTAACCGTATTCTCACATCAACCTCGTGAGTTAGGTGCTGTTATCATCTCTAACTTACAGGTGAGGAAAAGGCAAAAAAATGTGAATTATTCAAGGTCACTTGGACACTAAGTTGCAGACCTGGTATTTAAACTCAGACAACATGATTCCCTGTGTTGAATTCCAAAACTCTCCTGGTTCTTTCTGATCAAAGTAATTTATATAAAGATCTTATATATTTATCAATGCTCTCTGAAAAGAACCTAGAAATTGTCAGCTCATCTCTATTTAGATAATTTTCATAAATTTTAAAAAATTGAATAAGTTGACTAGTTGATTCATTAAATAGGAATGTAGGCGTTCAGGTATATGTTTATTCTCCTCTGATACTTCCTCCATCAATATCTCCTCCTCTCTTAGTCCTAGAGTATGGAATAGATTTGAGTTGCATTTATGAGAAATTTAGAGCTAAGACCCAGACATTGATGAAGCTTCCTAATTACAAAGTTAATGTGCTTTTAAACTTGTGCAGAACAAGGGAGAACATACTTGTCACAAAGCCAATGGACAATATAGTCAGGCTAAAACTTGGGGTGCCTAACTTCTACACTTGTCTAAATGTTGCACTCTCAAATCTTTTCTCCAACCTAGGTGTCTCTCCTGTCTAGGGTCATGACAGATTTAATAAAATGAAATCAAGTTTATCATTTTCTCCCAAACCTACTTTTTCTCCGAAATCCTTCTTCCAATTAATCATACTAGCAATTACTACCCTAAATTAAAAATCTCAAACTCTTCTCTTCCACTGCCTCACATTGTCACTCAATTCCATAAAATCTACTTTCAAAATACTGCTCAGATTTTTAGGTCATTCCTATTGCAATAAATTATTTCCAGGATATAAGATGTCCTCTGTGATTAAGGACCATTAAATTACCATTGTTATTTCAACCCTTCTGTATTTTAGGCTACAACCTTCCCAACAATCCAAAGTCCTTATACTTTATCAGAAGTTGCATGCCTCTGTGCAGGCAAAGTTCTCTGGCTGAACTTCTTCCCTCTGTTTTGAACCCTTCTTTATCCTACTTACTTCCTCCTCTAAGAAATTTCTCCTTACCTGTCCCCATCTTCAAATTAATTGCTTTTTTTTTCTTGTCTATGCCCATATTATAGGACTTTTCATATTGGAGTTTAAGGGTAATAAATACATTCCATTTGTCAAATTTAGTCCTAGTCTTTGTTCTTTGAATAGGTTTTGTTTAACCCATAAAAGTAACAAAAAAAACCCAAGCAATGAAAACGTTATCTTCATTTTACAGATGAAATCCTTGAAGCAAGGATAGAACCTGGAAGCTGCTTCAGATTCTTTCTCTTTCTCTCTCTCTGCCCTTTCCCCACTCACGCTTTGTCTTTCTCCCTCTTTCAAAAATAAACATTAAAAAAAAGAAGACTATAATTCAGAAGTGGGGAAGCTCCGGTTTTAAATTTGTGGATTTCTAAAACACTATACTCTTTTCTTATTGTTGTTGTTCCATGATACTGTCTTACATGTTTATGCTCTAATGGCCATTAAACTTCTAAAATGTGAGAAGGGTGTCTGACTCAAAATTTCAGTCTTAGGACCAGGCTCATGGTCTGGCATGCAACAGATGTCTGGTGAGTAAATGTATTGTTTTGCTCACTAAAATCCTATTGCTATTAACTACCATTTAAATAGAAATGCTAGTTTCATGAATATGACTAATAGGGAAAGAAGATTTGAACAATGCTTATGAGTTTTTAATGTAATTTTTATTGAGTTTTTGTATCTTATTTCATTAATATAAGAGATAAAGAATTAAAAAAAGTTGCATATCTCTTCTGCGCCAAGTACTATGTAACTTCAGGAAATGTAATTCTGAATAATATAAAACATCTAACCTTTGGGAATTTATGAGCTAATGTGGGAAACAGGATTTGAATATAATGTGATGAGTGCTATTCCAAAGGTAAGTAGAACACATAAACAGGCCAAACAAATCCACAAAGGAAAATACCTTCTAAACTAGAAAAGCTGTGTTGATTCTAGCCAAAGATAAAGGGAGGCATGGGGAAGAGTGGACAGCAATCTGAATCCATAAAACAATGTGTCCAAAGAAATGCATTAGAAGGAACTTAGAACAGTCAAAGAAGCATAAATATAGCAACTTTATATGACTGGGGTGTAGAATGTGCTAGGAAAACGATGAGCCAGAAGTAAGGCAGAAACTTATAAAGAACCAGGTGTACCATCTTAAGCAGTTTGTAATTTATCCTAAAGGAAATACAGACCCTTAGGAGGATCTTTAAGAGAAGGATCAGGGGCGCCTGGGTGGCTCAGTCAGTTAAGCATCTGGCTTCGGCTTAGGTCATAATCTCACAGTTTGTGGGTTCAAGCTCCGTGTCGGGCTCTGTGCTGACAGCTCAGAGCCTGGAGCCTGCTTCAGATTCTGTGTTCCCCTCTCTCTCTGACCTTACCCTGCTCGCATTGTCTCTCTGTGTCTCTCAAAAATAAATGAGAAAACATTAAAAAAATTTTTAAAAAAAGAGAAGGATCAGGATTACACCTTTAAATGTTCTTCTAATCTGTATTTTTCTCCAGAAATATGAAGGGAAATAGTGAGGTCTATTCTTTTATTTTTACTCATAGCAGTATCAGATTTAAATTTCATCAGGGAAACTGGACATAAATGAACCCCACCTCAACCTTCCCTGCTGTGGGTTGAAGTTTGTCTTTCAAAAAGATATGTTGAAGTACTAACCCCTGATACTTATGAATGTGGGTTTTTGAAGATAAAATCAAGATGAGGTCTTACTGAATTAGGATGGGCCTTAATCCAAAAGCACCAGTGTCCATGTCAGAAGAGAAGATACACAGATACATGAAGAGAGACATCATGTGATGAAGAATGTAGAGATTACAATGATACATCTTCAAGTTAGGGAGCACCAAGCATTGCCCAACACCACCAGAACTAAGAAAAAGGCATGGGATGGACTTTCCTCCAGAGCTTTCAGAGTTGGAGCTTCCAGAACTATGAGAAAACACTCTTCTGTTTTAAGCTACCCAATCTGTGGTACTTTGTTTGGGCAGCCATAGAGAATGAATTCATACTGTCTGCTAGTTCTGCCTTTATACTGACTTTACACAGAATTTGCCAAGGGATAGGCAGTCAACTTACATGAAAAGGTCATCATTATATTTTGCAAGGCATTTTTATATAGTATTTCCTCCTCCCTGAATTTTCAGTATGGCCATCTATTTAGGCGAATGCAATGATCTAATCATGCAAAAGGTTTTATAACTTAAGTCTAGTGTCTTCTCATTTGCCTGCCAAGATAATAGTGTATGAAGAAATATTCCTTGGGCATGTGATTCCAAAGATGTTATATGGACACAGATGAGATATTGTTCATGGATGTTGTTGTCAGCTGGCAGCCTGTTAGCACAGTCTGGTCCCCAGATACATGTTACTCCCTTAGCACATGTGAATCTCAGTTTGCTTTCCTTTCTAACAATCATTCTGAATGAATTTAGACATGTAGTCCGGTCCCTAACATTCCCTCCTGCTCTCTAGATTATCAAATATGCTTAACTTGAAGTATCCAAGTTTATCACCATCCAGTATCCACCTTGGTTTTCATAGACGTACCTGTCATCCAGCTATATTATGCCAATAGGAGGCAAGAAGAGTCAGCAGTGATCTGGTGTTTAAGCCAATACAACAAACCATTGCTGTCACCATATAAAGGGGATTTTGGTATCTCCATTCACAAAGTTCTGATCCTGCAGATCTCATTCTTTCTTTTGACTCTTGGCTCCCATTTCTTCCCTGGGGCTCTTGACTTTTAGGCCACATCTTTAGTCTCCAGCTCTGCATGCATTGATTGGTTGGATATTATAACTTACTCTGTATCTCTAACTTGGCTGTAATTTACCTGGGTGGTTCAGTTGATTAAGCATCCAACTTCAGCTCAGGTCATGATCTTGCAGTTTGTGGTTCCAGCCCTCAGTCAGGCTCTGTGCTGACAGCTCTGAACCTGGAGCCTGCTTCGGATTCTGTGTCTCCCTCTCTGTCTGCCCCTCCCTGCTCATAGTCTGTCTCTCTCTCTGTCTCTCAGAAACAGAGGGACATTAATTAACAAAACATTGAAAAAATTAAAAAAAATAATTTAACTGATTTAAGACTGTGCTTGCTAGCAACAGTAGGTGCCTGATTCAGAGTGGGACTAAAACCTAAAATTTTTCTAGTTATTTATTCTCTGACTGATGGATAAGAGTTAAGGAAAAGAGGAGAGGAAAGAACAGGAGAACACTACAGCCTGAAAGTGGACAAAGTAGAAGGGAAAAGCTGAAGGAAATCTGGTTGGCTTTGAGCTTAGGACTACCCAACTAAACTATACAGACTGTCCCCTACCTAATGGTGGAAGGGGTTGAATGAGGGCTCAACTTTATGATGATGCAAAAGTCATAGGCCTTCAGTAGAAATCATACTTCTACTTTTGAGTTTTTTCCAAGCTGGTAATAGGTAGTATGATACTCTGTCTTGCGATGCCCAGCAGTGGCACTGATCCACACTTCCCCGTCAGCCATGTGATCATGAGGGTAAACCATCGAAACACAACCCCACTCTGTGTCCCTCCAACCATGCTCTTTTTCCCATTCAATATTCAATAAACCACATGAGATATTCAATAGTTTGTTATAAAATGGACTCTGTGTTAGATGATTTTGCCCAACTGTAGGCTAATGTAACTTCTGAACAGTTTAAGATGGGATAGGCTGGGCTATGATGTTCAGTAGGTTAGATGTATTGAATGTATTTTCAACATATCTTCAACTTACAGTGGGTTTACCAGAATGTAACCCCTTCATAAGTCAACGAATATCTGTAAATACCCAGCTTAAATGGTGTTAACAGAAACTAGGGACACAATAGCTAAGTTCTCCATACTTAGCTGCCCAGGCCTCAAGATTAGAGCTCTTACCTGCAATGCTGACACTTCACTGTTTCAAAAGTTTGGACTGTAATTTTCAGTAGCTGAGTCTCTAGACTTTGAAATCCTTATTACCTAAAACATACTGTGCTTATTAAAATGTGAGTACCATGGGAGCTACTTTTCCAAATTTTTCATAGGTTATGCTAAAATAACCCTGTTCTCAGTTAGTCCCTGTGTGCTTTTTAAGATGGGGCTGCTCTTAGGGCTATATTCTAAAGTGACAGCTCCCAGTATTTCCTTTGTGTGAAACCAGCTGGACAAATCTGAAACCTGGACAGCACAAGGCTCCGAGTCAGCCTTGAGAGTTAATCAATAAAAGCAGACACGGCTGCCATGCTTGGCTGATCAGTGAAGGGTATCACAGCATGGAAAGGAAAGCCAAGTCCCACAGTCTGTTCATCCATCTAGTGCACACCAGGAAGCTATTCTGCCGGAAACGTCTCCCTATTTTCTCTGAATACACCAGAGCCAACGGATTCGTCTTTCTTTAATGATATTGCATCGACAATACTTTTTTTTTTCCTATTAGAAGACAAAGCCTCATTCACAGATAAATTGCTTTCCTCTCTAATGACTGGAACAATGACGTAAAGACAGAGATTCAGAATTCTTTTCGGACTATTGTCAAATAATAATCAGCATTATTTTTATTCAGAAATGGGACTGTTTAATGCCAGAACGATTTTCTCCCTTTTATAAGAACTTCCTTTATGCCCTTGACATTACCTGAAATTATTTGGTTATAGTAAAGAAATACTTGTGTCTTAATCATAAACAGCTATTGAATTCCTACGAGACAAACTACTTGACAAATTCCAAGTACTTTTTCATTTACAAAATCAAGGCAAATTCTCTGGACTGTGCTTGTCAGGACTGTATGCATTATGAAGTTTACTTTTGTGGTAAGAATACACAAAAAAAGTGATGCTTCTTTCTGTCACTCCCATTCTAGAGGTGTTTGCTTACTCTGCCTAAAAATGGAGAGCCAGTTCTAAAAGACTTATTTGAAAATCTTGGAAATGCAAAAGCATAAAACTTTGAAAAATTCAACTTTAGGATATGGACTACTTACTGTGCTTTCTAAAATAATACAGAAGGTAAAAAGGGTGTGCTGTTTTGCTATTGTAATTCGTCTGTAAAATTCAAGAGGAAGGCAGCTTAATCTATTGTTTGGGTTGGGATTTGTTTGAATATAAATATTTTATGAAGAGGTGGGGTAAAAACTAAAAGTGAGAGCTTTAGAAGAGAAAATGTTATTTGTAATGGATATGAGTCATAACTACAAGTTAGAAAGTAAAAATAAAATAGATAAGAAATTCCATATTTTGATAAAGGGTGAATTATATCAATTAGATTTATTCTATTGAAGCCAAGTCTCAGAATCAGTTTATCTGTGACCTCACTTAGCCACGGAAATGGGGAGTAGACAATCCTATTTACAATGGCTGCTTGGATATTTGCTTAGTTGTCTACATTGATATTGTGTTATTTCATACAGTAACCCAGAAAAAAAGGACTGAGATGACTAAATCTCATAAGATTGTTTATTAAAGGCTGAATTGAATGATTCAAGCCAAAGTTGTATTTAAAAAGTATATAATGATAAATTTCTATTTGATTAATTAAGCAGAGAGATTGGGCCATCCAGTTCCCTCTTACTCAGAGGGGGCACCTTCCTTGTTCAATTCTGCCAGATAATGATTTAACTGACCCTGAATGTTCTCGGATTGATCCTTTCAATAACTTTTCAAATTGAAGCAAAGCTTTAAAATGAAGGGGGAGGGAAAGACATAATCTTGATGACAGAGATATCACGCTAGGGAAAATGAATATAAGCCAGGCTTCTGCATCTATGAATTCTGTTGACCTGGGCAGTAATGTGGGTGAGTGCCAGTGATGAGCAGATCAAATGAATGCCACATTGCTACCATGCTTGAAAATTTTAAGCTTTATTCCATCTTTTCAGATTGGTGTTCTGGTTTTGTGCTTTTAAGCATCCTTTTGAAGAACAGTAAAATTGGGCTGCCTGGGTGGCTCAGTTGGAAAAGCACCTGACTTGGGCTCAGATCATGATTGGATGGCTTGGTTCATGAGTTTGAGTCCCACTTTGGGCTCTGCACTGACGGCACACAGATTCTGCTTCAGACCTCTGTCCCCCTCTCTCTCTGCCTGTCCCCCCCTTGGTCTCTCACTCTCTGAAAATAATAAACAAACATTAAAAAAAAAATAAAGAACACCAAAATGACATTTTTGCAACTCTTTTGAATGGCCTTTTCTTAAAACTGTATTCTCTGAAACATTAATGCCACTCTTACCTAAAAACCTTTGTCTTCATTACTATGCAACTGAATGTAGCCTGAAAAGGCAAACGGGGGAACGGAGAGCAGCTGGGACAGCTAGAAGTGACTGGTGTGGTAAAGAATGGCAGAGCCCAAAGAGCACTGAATTTAGGACAAACAAGATCATGTCCCAGGCTTTTTGCTTTTACCTCCACATGATAGGCATCCTTTAGGCAATGTTTTAGATAGGGACGTATGTCCAATAACTAGACACAATCTGTCAATTTTGGAGTCAGTCATTGGAGGCAAAACAACATATGAAACATTTTACTTCAGTGGTAGTTATGGGTAAAGTATGCTATCCTCAGTAATGACTAGCTTATGGAAAGTGTTATCGTCAGTATTTCTAATACTTTTCTAGAGTTTTACATTTTTATCTTTTTATCAAAACATTATGGCTCAAGACATTTACAAGTAGAATTTATGGGAAATCCACATAATTGTTATAATTGGTATTGATTTTATTCATATTCAATCGACATAGATAGGACAATTTCTGGGGAGTGTTCAGGAAACAGTGACAAGAATAAACTCAAAAGGAGAAAGATATTTTACTTTTCAAAGTATGTTTTAAATTATAAATTCCAACTTCTAGCCACCTAAATTCTTTTTCTTCCCAGTTATCACAGCTAGAGTGTCTTCATTTTCATTCTGTTTGATTAAAGACAGTTAGAATTCATATTTGCTTGTCCTTTTCATCTTCTTCATACCCATGGTTCCTAACCAAGAATGCGCATTAGAATAACTTAAAAAAAACCAGTCATTGTCATGCATCAAATCCCAAAAGAATTCACATTTAGTAAGTTGGAAATAATGTCTTTAAGTAACTCTAAAACATAATTATAGTTAAGAAGCACTACATCCTAATCTTAAACTTTCTGGGATCACCGGCTCATTTGAAGATTCTATAATGAAAGTACCTTCTTCATTTAAAAAATGTGCATAAATGGAAACACATGGAAATGCAAATATACATTCATAAAAGTACATCCCAAGACTTTGTCACATCAAGCTATTTGATTCCTTCCTTATGATTCCAACACCTAACAGTGAGTACACCTTCCCCCTTCTTTTTATTCCACACTGAATACTCTTATTAGCCCTACTGTCCCTCTCTCTGGCCTTCTTTCCATTTGAAAATAGACAACTTTGACTGTATTACATCCGGGTACAATTCAGGTCAGAGTTTATAGTTATAATGGAAAGTAATACAAAAACAACCCCAAATTTTAGAGCACAGAGAAGGATAGCTCATATGCCCTATTGCTTATTGATTAAATACTATGTATTCTGGGAAAGCTAGGAAAGGGGTCTCCCTAACAAAGAGGAGAAAATAGGATCAAAATAAATAGTTCACGTTAATTACAATAGTGCCGCGGCTCAGTACTAAGAAGAAATTAGATGCTTGAACAGACGCTGGAGAAAGAGTGAGTAAATGAGTAAATGAATTAAAGCTGAAGAACTGACTGAAAAAAAAAGAAGCAGAAAGGAGAAAAGTCCTTGCTCTTTTCATGTTTAGTTGCCTCATCTGCTACGTGGGGGGCATTAAAAACAGTTTAGGTTCTCTTCCATTCTACAAGATTCCTGCTTTCTTCACGTTACTGAGTGTATAGACAGAGGAGATCTATTCCCCAGGGGAAGGCAGGTGTTCAAACCATAAATAACTGGCCCTGGCAAGAGAGGGAAGAGCAAAGGGGGATGGTGCTATTTGACAATATATAGTCACAACAAGCTGAAGGCCAACAGGTAAAGTATTTGGTACAAACTTTTTAATACTGGGGAAGTTTATAAAAACTATCACTTTGACACAAAAATAAGCAAAATTTATTACTTCAACTCCCGAAATAATGAGGCAAATCTATGTGCTTGCACATGAAACACTGTCCAGAATAAATTACTCACTGAAATAAGTAAGATCCAGAAAACAGAACACATAATGCTATTATTTATGTGATGTGTCCACAGAGAGCGTCTCCAAAAGGATATATGAGAAACTGGTAATGGTGGTGCCTTTAAGAATGGAATTGTGTGGCTAGCAGAAATGTTGGAAGGGAAATTTATACTGAATTGTTACCACTTTTGAGTTCTGTATAACGTGTATACATTGCCTATTTTAAAGTGATACATAATATAATATTAATGAAAATGTAAAAGCAAAACCAAAAGTTTTGGTCACCAGCAGAATTATATTTTAAACGCTGTGATGTAGTCTGATAGCATATGTCTATAGCAGACCAAAAATACTTGGCCAAAAATAATAGATGTGGTGTGTGCCCTGTCTCCCCTGTTTTGCTGCTGTATTCACCCTTATTTTTTAAATGTGACAAATACAGTGGTAAGACAGTCATAAATAAAAGCCTTTTAGTGAGATGGCACTCAGTGGAGTTCTGCTTCATCCAAATTCATATATGCAACAGTTTCTCTTAGAAAAATGACCATTTTTACATTTCAGAGACAATACTGACCCTGCAAGAAGTGAAGTGTACACATGGTTTCCTAGGAGACTACTTTTTCAAGAAATGTGAGAGTGCATCAGAACACCATTTAACCAGTGGACTCTATTTTCCCCTAGTCTCTAAAGTGGTGGGAACTCTACCAATCAATCTACTAATCCCTCTGGGAATGTGATGATTAATTATTATGAAATGCCTAAGTCCTGACTGAAATGCAAGATAATCCAGTGTGATACTAGAAAATGTGGAAAACAAACATCATTTTTAACTTCATTTATTTGTAGCTTAAAATGTAATGCCATACAATCTTAACAATCAATTAAAAAAGGATTTATATTTGCATAAAACAGAAGCAAAACAGAAAGATATGAAATAAAATGCCATCTCGCTTCAAGTTTTCAAATCAGTACTTAGAGTACTAATATACATCTATATACAATCCAAGTATATATAAATATACTATGAGTAATCTTGAAACCACAATAAATATCAAGTAGGTTTTTAGGCACACGGCATAGGAAAATGCAGAATCTGCATAATTCTTGAGAGTGCTGAGTGACTCATTCTTAGGTCATCTTCACACATATATTTTACACAAAATATACAGCCATCGAGCACATGATCCCCAGTCACCTCTGAATCTAAACTGTCATCCAGATTAGTGCCTTCTTGTTCTTTGATACTATTGCTCTATACAGCTATTATATAAGAAAATATTTTGCAGTCTTCTTCAGTTCATTGTCTAAGAAGGTATCAATGCTACCAAAATAAGTACAGCCCATCTACACAATATGTTCATGGAAATGTGCTTAGAGGCACCAACCTACAGAAATGTCATTGTAATACTGGAGGTTATCCTGAAGGCAAACTTATAAATTTTAAATTATACCATTTTTGAATTCCTAATACTATTAAACCAGAAATTATTATAAACTGAGGTAACACCTGTTTTTTTTTCTTTGAGATAGAAATGCTTGAAAAAAACACCAAAAGTATTTTTAAAAAAATTCTGACAAACATGGACCTCAGTCACTGTAAGCTTTGTAACTCTTTCTGCGCAAATGTAAACCAAAGAATCTGAAGGAATGCTCTAGTTGAATTTACATATACTTAGGATTAAAGATCACAGCCAAGGAACACCTGAGATCGCCCTCTGATAAGTGAAGCCTAATGCTTCTCTTAGTAGAGCCAATATAATAAAATGATAAAAATGAACCAAATAGAACCCACTGATATTTCCCCCCCAGCTACAAGTCAGATTCTGGCATATCTGGCATATCTGCCATCAAGTACCCTATTCCATATCGTCCATTGGGAGCAGTATCCAGAGTTGGTGATCCACCCTGTTTTCGATAAATATTTTTACCAAAATTTGGAGATGACATCTCGCTGGGTATCTTTCCATGAATGAGGCTTGCATCATCTCCCTCTAGGTTTACAGGCTCTTTCAGGACCCTTCCTCTCTTATAGGTCACAGAAGCTAAATTACCAGAACTGTTGTCTATCAGATTGCAGCGACGAATGATGAAGACAGCAGGCACCGGGAGTACTGCCAGGACCATGAGCAAGACACAGACGACCATTCCCCACGTTGGATAGCTCAGAAATTCTTCGGATGCCTGTGAAAGCCAAAATCCCATTATTGTTTATCCTGCTCTTCAAGTATGTGAAAAACATAACAAAACTGTATTTCTCTTGGGTTTGTAAGCAAGGAGTCTCGGATGTGCTTTGACCAACAAAAGAGACATCAATCAACTTCCAAGGGTAGGCATTACAAGCCTTGCAATTTCTGCCTCTGCTTCTTAGAATGCTGCCCTCAGTCTGTAACGCTAGGAAGAAGCCAAGAATGAAAGATTACATGGACAGAGACCAGCCCTCCAAGTTTAATCAACTGTATGAATTAGCTCAGGAAAGACCTAAAGAAGAACCACTTGGCTCAACTGCAGAACCCTGAGGAATAATAAATTTGCATTGCTCCTGGTCATTAAGTTTGGAGATAGTTACATGTTACATGTGCTGCCTGTCTCTCTTAAATCTGAAAATCTAAATTTTGAGGATTTTTTTTCTTTTTAAATATTTAAATATTTATTTATTTATTTTGAGAGAGAGAAAGCACAAGCAGGGAAGGGGCAGAGAGAGAGGGAGAGAATGGATCCCAATCAGGCTCCATGCTTAGTGTGGAGCCCAACACAGGGCTGGATCCCACAACTGTGAGATCATAACCTAAGCCGAAATCGTCAGACCAATGAGCCATCCAGGCACCCCTAAAACTTTAAATTTTGGCCCCAAGAGTTTTATAAGGGTTAACAGACTTGTTTATGCCCCAGTCATGAATGTAGTTGTTATATAGAGTTACTGACCATAGAAGAGGTAAAGGTCAGAAATATCTCTGAAAAATAAGGATTCTGGTTTTATAATAGCTAATAGGTACATTTATTATTATGTGGCTAATTTGCACCTTGAAAACAGAAATTGAAATAGTCATTGCTAATGTAAAGCAGTTACAAGAAAATTTTCCTTCAATATTTATTTACATTAAGTGTGCATGGCTAATGCATATTCTCTTGTATACAGTATCCGGGAAATGGTTTAATACGTTTATGTAGGAAAAAGGTACTATGTTTTCTAGAGTCAAAGGCCCCATAATTATTGATTCATCTGTGGTGACATACACACAGTTATTTTAATGAGGGCCAAATCAGTGTTTCTCATGTATTAAAAAAAAAAATCTATGAGGTACGGCAAAATCATACATGTTTGGGGCCAAACAAAATAAAAATCTCAAGATCCTTGCATAAAAACACCATCATTCATTAACAGAAAAATATACTGTGAAGAAAGCAAAACACAAAAACTCCTAAAATAATATTTTATGAATATTTTCATAACTTCCTTATTTTGTTTTTTACCTTATCTTCAATCCACGCATTATAGCCTGGAGGACTTAATCCCATATTCACAACACTCGCTATTAGCAGTGATAACAGCATTAGAGGAGAAATATATTTCCACATATAGTAGTAATATCTGTTGGGAGCAAAGCCCAGCATATCTTTCAGGTCTTCCATAAACCTAAATAAAAAGAAAGTATTTAATTACATCTCAGGTAAATTATTCCTATACCTTAAAAATGTGCATTCTATCAATAGTTTGACAGGGGGTTAGCCATGATACCCTATGACATTTTATACTGAATCAAATAATCATTTTGTGAACATTTATAAAATAAAATGGAACCTGTTAAGTACTGTGATTTTCATTTAGCAAAAGCCCAATTACTGAAAAGTCTCTCACTGATAACTTTCTGCTCTATAAACATAGTATTTGCAATACGTTAAAAATTCCTTGTCTTTTTTACTTAGCAATAATAAATTAATATCATAATATTTAATCAGTATTTATATAATCTAAACTTTCACTTCTTTTCATAGTCTGTTTGAATTCAAAGAAGGTCCACACCACACACTGTGACTGGCTGATGTATTACTTGAGTCCACTTTTCATTTCTAGGTTCCTCCTACTTCTCTTTTTTGTGTCTTCCAATTTTTTTGTTAAATCAGTTGGGCGTTTAACTCACAGTAATCCCAAAGTCTGGATTTTTTCTAATTACATCCCTAAGTGTTGCTTCAAAAGTACATCTGATCCTCCTGTTTCTGGTAAATTAGCTCTAGACCTAGTATTGATTAGGCTTATGTTGTTTTAAGTAAGGTGGTTGTGGTATCATTTACATGAAATAAAGTTCACCCTTTTACCTAAATGATGTTAACACTGTCATAGCATATAATCATTACGTACTAGTCCATATTCCTTAGTATTTATCTAGAGATATTTACTATCCACCCATCAGTCCTTGCAGCAATGTTTCTGTAAACTTTTTGGTAGTGTAAAGATAGTTCCCTATTAGATTCTTCAAAGAGAGATCAGAGTAACTATACCCACCAATTTCTCGTGAGTTCACAATTGTCTGCGGTCACTACACTTGAATGTGAGTTTTGTAGGATTTACAATCTTTGGCTTATGTTTTCTTCCCTTGAGAACTATAAATATTAACTATATACTAGTTACAAAAAAAGTTTGTTGATTTTTTCTTATACATAATTTTGATTGTTTGTTTGCTTGTTTGTTTGAAAGGAGAAAGTGCACACACAGTCCCCCACTACCGCAAATAATGCAGTTGAGTTTTCCACGTTTGGGGACATCGCAGGGGTCAGCACATCCAGAGTGCAACGAATAAGCCTCGCTCTGGGAAAACAACCTTCATGATCATGGTATCTCCGGCCAGGTAAGTATGATTGGTTATTTATTGGTTTTGCCTGGATAGCCCTTTCTTTTTTTTCTCTTTTTGTCTTGTCTTGTCTTGAAGTAATAGCCTAGACTACCTCCTGATGTTGGGCATTATGTGCATTTTTCCAAGTATATCATGTGCCCTTTCAACATTCAAGTTGTCTTGAATTACAGTGTTTGGTACTGTTCTAGCCACTGTTTTTAGAAGACTTGATTGTACACATGTTGTGTCATCTTTGTATAACCCCTGTCTCTATTCCTTTGCTTTGCTCCTTTGTTATTTCTTCTTGCTTAAAAACTAAACATTTCCTCCTTTCTGGCTTCTAGTTCTTGTGGAACTAGTCACTGTGCTTATTGTTTTTGTGTTCATTTTAATTTAATCATCTCTTTAGAAGTGTTTATTATTAATACTCACTTACAAGAAAATTTGTATTAATTCTGTATTAATACAGAGGTTCTACAACCTCTGCTTTCAAATCTCCCTTTTCTCTAGTTGTCATATTTCTTTATTTTAAAAAAAGCTGATATATGTTGTTCTTTTGTGGCTTCTATCACTTAAAACAATTTATTTCAGCTCATTTTGAAACACGGTTAGTTTTCCATCTATTTTGCTTGTGTGGTTTTGTTGTCTGCAGGGATTTATTCTGCTCCTTTCCTCTCTTTCAGAAAAAAAAGTATTTTTTCCATAAGATTTTACATCACATTCAAGTGAAGTGAATTTTCTCGCATTTTTCTACACTAAGATATACACTAAAAGATGGCAGAACATTTGGCCTTTTAAATAAAACAGAATTTCTATCTTGAAGGGTTATTTTTAGTCTCATAGGCGATGTATGAAAGTACAGTACCTCACATACAGTAGGAATTTCATAGGTGCACATACAGTAGGAACTTGAGATGTAAGTTTAATTACTATTAGTAGGAGTATTATTTCTCCTGCTGTTGTTAACTATTATTATTTCTAAAATGAGATATTTTGTACTATGCCTATTGTAAATGACACACTGTGTAAATAGAAATCTACATTATGATTTTAATTGATCCATGATCAGTTCAATGATAATATCAAATTCTAATACAGTGCAAGTTAGGAGTTGAGGGTAGCTTGATAGATATACCTAATTTTGAAATTAAGGTCTAAATTAAAGTTCTGTCTCTATAACTAACATACTGTGTCCTCCTGTATAAGTAAGGCCAATTTCCTATCTCCGACATGGATATTAGTTACCTATCACAAAGTGTTTTTACAAGGATTCACATTTAATGAATGTCAGACAGCTATTACTACTATTGCTATATAGTACATAATTATTAAAAGTCCCTCCTCATCCTTGCCTGGAGTTTTTGACAGTAATAAAAATATTTTCCAACCTTTGTTCACAAAATTCCTCAATACTGGTAATATTCTCAACGTTATTTGAGAGGACTCCGGTCTTCATGCAACAAGCTCATTCCTACTTTACAAAGACCTCTAATAATCTTGATGATCATAGTGCCTTAGTCCATATATGTTAACTAGAGGCAACAACTTTAGAAAATATTGTACAAAGCCTCCAGTAACCTTTTTCTTCTGCGATTACTCTAGTGTCTCATTTCACGCCAAGTATATGTACTTTTGGTGGTAAGCAGGCGTATAATTTAGAGGTAATTAGGAAGTAATTAGGAAGATAGGCTTTGAAGTTAAGCAGAAATGGCTATGAATCCCAGGTGTGCTTCTGTCCAGGTATGTGATGAGTTAGTCATTTGGTGTATCATAAGCCTGAGAAATGTGAACTGTGGACAACAATAGTAACTTAAAACAATGTGTAACAAGGCTCTTGGATTATAGCCATTACTCATTAATCTTGGAAGTTACTATTTGATAACTAGAATTAAATCACAGCTCTGGAATCCTAGGTTACATTACTATCTACACAATTCTATCTAATCACCTATTAAGGTAATATACTTTATTAAAGGGATTGGATGAAAAAAGAGCCTGCAAAAGATGTGATGTTGTTGCAAAGAAGTTTTCCCTCCAATCTTTCCCCTCATCTTCTAAATGAAATAGTGACAATCGGACCTTCTGAAAGAGCGATGAAAAATGAATGCATAGATACTTACTTATCTATGCCATAAACAAAGGAAACAGCAATATTTTCCAAAATGACCACAATTAACAGAGGCAGCGTAGCAGAATAATCATCAAACATTGTAACGAAGTAATTTCCAGAGCGTTGCACAAATATCAGGCCAATACAAAATGCCAGAAGACAACAGATAACTGTACAAAAGAAATAGATGAAAAAATTAAGCTTTTATTCATGGGCATCTTTTAAATTTAATTATTAATTATTACATCCAAACAATGTTGTTTTCAATTTTATAACTTGTCAGTGATATAAAAAAGCAAAACCTTTCTTGATACTATGGAACATAATTCATTGGGAGTTAATTAGCTGGAGTTAGGCCCAAATTTAATATGAATTCATTGTAAGACTCGACTCATTGCCATGAGTCTGTGAAAACTGACTTACAAGCACAAAAGAATAAAGATAGAAAAACTGAGAAGATTTTAAAAGCATAAATCTCTGTAATATTCTTCTCTCTATTAATAACAAAGTGACCTTTTCAGGGGCTCCTGCGTGGCTCAGTCGGTTAAGCATTCTACTTCAGTTCAGGTCATGATTTCACGGTTCACAAGTTTGAGACCTGCATCAGGCTCTGTGCTGATAGCTCAGAGCCTGGAGCCTGCTTCAGATTCAGTGTGTCCTGCTCTTTCTGTCCCTCCTCCACTCATGCTCTCTCTCTGTCTCTCAAAAATAAATATTAAAAAAATTATATATAAAAAAATAACAAAGTGACTTTTTCAGGTGGCAAATGTTCATAGATCTTTTCTACTTTTAATAGTTTTTAGTTGTGGAAGCTCTATGCAAGTTTTAAATTAATAATGAGACTAATATAGCCCATAATAAGATTGTGATAATATATACGTTTTTATATTTGATTAAAATATGGTTATTTTTAAAGAATAACTGAAAAAAATCTGATCAGACCTTGCCTGAGCACCAACCCAAATCTCTATCTTGATATTGCAAGAACAGACTAGTTGAGCATACAATTATGACAGGTTTGGGCAATCTCATTATCCAAGTAACAGAGAAGAACCTTCATAAAGGAGTTTCTGGAGTAGTATCTAAGAAAAAGGCAAAAACTTCGAGCACCTACCATCAATATAAAAATTTAGAGACGGGGACCTGAGCAGCTCAGTTCGTTAAGCACCTGACTCTGGATTTTGGCTCAGGTCATGATCTCATGGATCATGAGTTCAAGTCCCAAATCAGACTACACTGGCAATGTGAAGCCTGCTTGGGATTCTCTCTCCTTCTCTCTGTCCCTCCCCAGTTTGCTTTCTCTCTCTCTCTCTCTCTCTCTCGCTCTAAGTAAACAATATAAAAAAACTTTATAAAAAATGTTGAAAAACCTAGAGAGATTTCTGGAATCTACATAATATTCCCATATTTTCATAGACTATTCTCTCACATACTCAGCAAAGGACCTGTCAAAAATAAAAGATGACTGTGTTCTACTCCTCAACTACCTTTTAGCAGAGGTGAGTATAATTAACAGAGCAGGTAACGGCAGTTTGGGAGGGGAGAAAACCCAGACATCTTTGGGTTCAGTCAGATGGGGGTTCCCTAACAATCCCAGTAAGTGTGGATTAAATGACTTTAAATGAAGTCATCACCTCCATCTCTGAAGCACTATGCTAGTGGTATGAGTTACATCATATGTAAATGAGTATCATATATAAACATATAATGTAGAGAAGGACAAGTAACATTTGTTTGGGGTCTGTCACACACTAAAATACTTAAACACTTGTCACAGTAGTCTGTACTCAGAGTCTCTCGATGGAAGTGGCAGGGCTTGAACCATAGCCTGTGTCGCTTTCATACTCCCCTACCTGCATCATAGTACATGTTAAATAAGAAAGCATGTTCTAGGTGGTACGGATGGTAACAGTTTGCTGGAGATGCGAGAGGAAAAGATTATCAATAAGGGACTCATCTCAGTCTTACTGGACTATCAGGGAAGACAAAAACACGTCTGGCAAAGGTGATGGAGGGACATTTCTTCAAGGTGAACTATGACTTTAAGTAAAGGTATGATCTCAAAAGACAGGTAATGGGGCAAGAGAGAACCTTTGCTTTGCTCTGAGCAAAAAGGTCCCCCAGTGGGGGTGGGGGGAGTGTCACCAAATACTACCTTGTGCATTTTCCCTCTACACTGTTCCTTTTCCCTTAATTTGGCAAGCCTTCTCACTGCAGGAGGGATTAGATTTGGGGCAAAGATGACAAAAGTAGCAAAGATGTTATTTAGCATGAACACCAGGCAGGATATTGATAGCCTTGAATGAAACAGAAACTTCCGCAGTAGAAAGTGCCTTTTGGGAGAAGATAAGGAAGTTCCTTATTTATGTTCAGCTGAGTTGAAGATATTTAGATATAAATATTTAACAAACTGCTTAAGTTGTTTTACACATACATACACAAACTTAGCAGAGCAGTAAGAGATAAAGATACATATATGAGAGTTATTTACACAGTCATTACTAAATCTTTCAGAGCTAAAAACTGAACTTTGAAGCGCTTGTATACTACTGCCCAGCATTTAACGTCATATATGTATTCTTTTCCCAATTAGTTTTTGCATCACTTAGTAACACTGCTCCTGCAGTCTGGTCCGGCTGGCTTCCCTAACTGTTCCCTTTATCTGTATTTATATATGCTAACTTAAAGCTATTACTAAAGCTATCCTCTGACCCCTAAAAGACCTTTCCCCTTTCCAATTCAACTTCCATCTCTGCTACTGATAGTTCTGTGATATATTTAGATGACCTCTGCTGCTTCCCAATTCTTACAGCATGTTAAATCTCTGTTACGCTATCAGTATATTACATGGTGTAGTCTTCTCTACCCCAACTTAGTTTTAGTTATCAGTACTGTTATTTTTGGAGATAAGGCTCTCCTCTATTTCCATATCTCTTTTATATTTTCTCTTATATCATTACATTTTTCAAGTGCAAGGATAATGCAGTACAAAACTAGTATTTTAATAATTGCTTGCAAACTGGACTTATAAATAACCATCAATATCAATCAATTGTTTTATTTTCTTTCTTACTTAGAAGTACTAACTACTAGTAGGCCACAAGGCCTCTGTTTTATAAGAGAACTGAATTTAGATTTATCAATTTCAATTATGCACTTTTTGGAAAGGGAATATCGGATCTGAACCTTTAAAAATATTTGTCTTGTTTACAAAGTTATACGTGAACACTCTATGACTTTATTCTAGTGCCAGTAATTCATGGTGGTGACACTACTATTAATAAAGAGTGATATAGTAAGTAATCACTCATAATTAGTATAACCTATGTAAAATCTATAATTTGCATAGTACTTAAATACATAAATAACAAATAATAGTAATACATATTAACACATAGAAATGAATAAAACACTTTCCTATTTCCATCTCTGATCTCTCACCAAGAGTAAAATGGCCTGAATCAGTTCAATGAAAGGTGAAATACATAAAAACTCACCAGTAAGAATTTCTTTCCTCACTTTGAAAGTGTCCACAATAGGTGTGATGATCCCTTCAATGGTTCCGAACATGCTGCCAAGCCCTAGATTGACCAGCATGAGGAAGAACATCACGGACCAGAAGGGAGATGCAGGGAAATGTGTCATTGCTTCTGTAAAGGCAATAAAAGCTAAGCCAGTCCCCTGAACAGCCTGTAAAATATATATAAAATAGCGACATTACTACCAAACAATATTAAGTGATAGCCATATATATTTATCAGTTACAAAGAGAAGGTAAAACTCTGAATGATGCTTGGATATTACTGGAAATAAATAGGCTGATATCACGTTGTCTCCTAAGAAACTGTGCCTCTAAACAAACTTAAAGTTCATTGCGTTATTTTATAAAAACAATAGACCAGAATTAAAAAAAAAAAACAACAGAACAAACATTTAAGGGTAAGTTAGTAATTAAATCTTTCTTTACAGAACTCAAGATTTTTATATAAATGATGGCTCCGTCCATAATTGCCTGCACATGATTCTTTATGCTTTGTGTCATGTATCATTAGCTATCTTACGGCAAAGGATTAATGGCCAGTGTCTCCATTATATTTTCCTTTTTGGCAATACAGGGAAAAGCAACAACCAATATTATGATATTTATTAATGTTCACCTTTCTGTGTTTATGAAGATAAATGACAGTGAATAAAGAAAAGGACTTAATCAAGACTTGTTAATCATAAATACTAGAATGGCCAGATATTCATGTGCCAAAACAATCATGCAATATGTAAATAATATTCATATTTCAAATTTTGTATTAAAATTGTATACCAGAAAAAGTATCACACAAATTTAATTTTCTATGATGAAAATCAGCTTATATTTTGTTTTAAATTATTTTGGCTTAATCAATGGGATTGCTTTTTAAAGTAAAGCAATCCTTCATGATTTAAGAAAGTATGTTCTTTTGATTTCTCTCTTATTTTTCCCTTTACTTGTTTGTCTACTTTCTTAAATTCCACATGTTAACTAACTGGTATTAAAACAAAATTTTAAAAATAAAAACAAGAAAGTACGTTCTCTGAAATTAAAAATGTGAATATTGAAACAGCGTAAGCTTCCACAGGCATTTTAAAGGTCATTTTCCTAAAAGATGTTTTCTGGACAATGCATGTTTTAACTGATTGATGACTAATGTATTGCTCAAACATAATCTACTAACTTTATTTAGCTCATCTTCAATTTGACAGGAATTCAGATGAAGAGCAGAAAACTCTTCTTCTTTCACTTTTTGAATGATGTCATAAACTAGATGATAATCTTCTGCGGTAACAGCTGACAGGTTGATATGATGAGGAATAATATCCTGACTAATGTTGCCCATTCTCAAAAATTTTACGATCATTTTCGTATTTCTGGAAAATAGAACAACATATTAATCAACATGTATGGCCTTGGGGGGTGGTATACTTTTCATATACTTATGCCATCAAAAGCTAAAGGAAATTAATATCCATACTCTGAGATGCATTTCTCATTTATGACATTTGCTTTGAAGCCCAGAACTGCAAACACCACCAGTGTTGCCAGGACAGATGTAAAAAAGTTAATGAAGGACACCAGGACAGCATCGAAGTGGCAATTGTTGTCTCTTTTGTTGTAGCTTGAAAAGGCGATGACGCCACCAAAGCCCAGACCTAAGGCAAAGAAGACCTGGGTGGCGGCTTCCCTCCAGACCTTGGGCTCCAGCATCATTTCAAGCTGTTTAAAATTAAACATAATAGAAGTCAGCTGCAAAATAATATTTAAGAATAATCTACATGGAATCAGTTCTACTACTTAAATATATCATAATGATATTTACACACTCAAAGTTTATTTAAACTGGGGTGATAATCTGTTCTTAAGTAGAAATAAGAAATTTTTCACTCAGTAGCGAAACAAGAAAAAAGACTACAAACAAAGACGTAGATGGAGATTTTACTTACGTGGAGATTTTCTACCTATGGAGGAATTTTTAACTATCTTTAAGACAAATCAAAAGGACTATTTCAAATTAACTATCTTCAATCATTTCCTACTGATGTCTTTGTTTTCTTTCCAAAGCAAAATAACTTAGCATTAAAATCTAATTATTTACCTGATATCCTAACTTTTGTGTTTTCAGGGCAGATAATAGGCAGATTATGAGCTTGGTAGAGCGGATTATTTGTACTTCGAATATTCACATTTGTACTATTCATTTCAGTAATTGCCTGAAAGCTTTTCTTTGAGAATGGAAGAAGTGTAACTCTGTCATCTCTAAGACACTTTCAGATCCAAAGTCTTAAAGTTCTGGCCTGTGCTGAATATGTATTTCAAGTAACTCAGCTTTACTTTTTAGACAATTATAACTGTATATAATCAAACCTTTCAAATGGAACAATTAATCTTAGCCATGTCTGACACAGATGCTAATAAAGTTAAGTTTGATTTCAGTAAAAATAGTGTTTAAATTGGTATCGTATCTCTTTTTTACTATTGCAGTGAAATTGTTCTCATTGGAAGCAATGTCAAACATGGCTAAGAACATGAGTTCCACAATTTCAGATACTGATTCGGCCATTTCATGATCTAAAAAGAGTGCAATCTAGAGTAAGAAGCTGCTTTCTCTGAATTTCAGCTTCCTCAACTGAAGGTGGGGGTGACAAGGCATATACCACTCTACCACATTCCATACCTCACACACTCTAATGCTCAACAGTTTTTTTAAGTCACTTATTATTTTTTTAATGTTTATTTATTTTTGAGTGATAGAGAGACAGAACATGAGGCGGGGAAGTGCAGAGAGAGAAGGAGACACAGAATCTGTAGCAGGCCCCAGGCTGCAAGCCAGACACAGGGCTCAAACTCACAAACCGAGAGATCAGTACAGAGCCCAACGGAGGGCTCGAACTCATGAACCATGAGATCACGACCTGAGCTGAAGTCGGCCACTCAACCGACAGAGCCACCCAGGAGCCCCTATAGTTTTTGACATGTATGGACTGTACTGGTAGGCACACTGATAAGTACTTTATATGGATTATCTCATTTAATCTTCAGAACAATTTCTGAAATTTGTTGCTACTATTATCTGAATAATAGGAAGATTAAGTAATCTGCCTGACGTTACACAGCAATTCTGAACTCAAGTAGATTCCAAAAGGCATATTTTCTCAAATATTAGGACGTATTGTTCAATTAGTCTTAGTGATTATCATTGAAATATAATATAAATATAATATTCTAATAAAATGTAATCATGATCATATTAGCAATTTATGGAGATTTAACTACAATATGCTTATTGTTTATTGATCATTGCTACATTATCATTCTATGCTTAATACAGATCTAAAATACACTTAACCATCTATCTCTATTCTACCCACTAGATGGCAGGCAACACCTATTTACTAAAGACATTATTCGGATTACTTGCAATTCAGGACCTAAATCTCCATTCACTGTTTTGGGAATAGTTTGTGTGCTTTACTTTCTCCTTTGGACAAACAATGTAAATTAAAAATAATTGACAACTTATCACTATCAGATTAAATATTGCACCACATCTGTCTACAGTCAATGAAAAAAAACTGAAGAAAGAATTAACTATATTTTAATAGCGATTCCCCAGTCCTGGTTTAAAATGTTAATAATGCTACAGCTTTAAAAATGGGGCCTTGTAAAAATGTCATATCGAAGTATTTAAATTCTAAAATATCCATTTAAATGAAATATCAGAATTATGTCACAAGAAATAGCCAACTTGTAAAAAGTGATATTCCAGAAGTTTACACCAAAGTTTATTGTTTCAAACTCAAAAATCTTTTTTTAAATATTATAAATATTTTTCAATATTAAGTATGGCCCACTTGAAACCGATTTAAATTACAATACAGCTGAAATCTATAAATCTTCAGTAGTTACTCACTGAGGAGTCCCAACAACTCTAAAGGCTAACCAGGACTTTTGAATTAGTCAAGAAAATAAGATACCAATGGCAGTATTTCTGCTACTAGAGAATGAATACCAAACTGGAACCTGATACCCAAAGAAGAGGCTCTTATACACAGCATCAGGGCAGCTGGCAGGACTGACAAAGAATTCCAGGGAAGTTCATTTCTGCCCAAATCCCACAGCGTGATGCTGGCTGCACAGTCACCCTTCAGATGACCTCCAATTTCTAAACTAATTTTGAAACTGTATTTTTTAACTGTCTGCCAATAATAGTGTAACAAATTAATAGTGACGTGTAACTTCATTTCAGTGAATTACTAAAATGTAGCTACACCTCAAAACTTGTTTTTGCTTCTTGCCAAATCAATTTATCAAGTCCACAAGGATTGATTAAACAGGCTCAAAGTGCCTAGCACTGGATTCAGCTCTAACATGAATAAAAGAATATAAGTTCTGAGCCGTTTATGGAACCTAATGAGAATTTCCCTGAAATGTATATGCATTTATAAAAGTTTCAAAACTTTCCAAAATTGCCAGTGTAAGTATTATTCTAGGAGCTACAAAACCTCAAAACAAAAACACTGATTTTTCTCTGGGACAAGATTTAGAGCACAGAAACGTTCTCAGCCACCATTCATGGATCTTTACATGAGCTGCCAATCTTCTAGACATTAAGCAAATTATGTTCATTGTGTTTTTCTGGTAAGAAAATCTTATTGTTTTTTTCTAAGGGGTTAATTACAAAAGGCTAGGGGTGCCTGGGTGGCTCAGTCGGTTGAGCATCCGACTTCGGTCCAGGTCATGATCTCACAGTTTGTGGGTTGCGTCAGGCTCTGTCTGTGCTGACAGCTAGCTCAGAGCCTGGAGCCTGCTTTTGATTCTGTGTGTCCCTCTCTGCCCCTTCCCTGCTCATAATCTGTCTCTCAAAAATAAATAAGTGTTAAAAAAAATTAATTACCAAAGAATAAAAACCAGACTTAGAGAAGGAAGAAGAGTAAAGATGGAAAAGTCCTAAAATGTCTCAGTGTAAAAACCTGGAAGCTAATTTACTATAAAAGAGGAATTTTTGAAGTTCACATAGCGATAGTCTTACTCTAGAACTAAAATGGGACATTGAAAATTGGAAATAGATGGATATAATTATAGATATGTAAAAGCCCTGTTTTTCTTCTTGGCTGGTTTTCATAACAGTTATAATTTAAAAGGCAAGTGTACATATGTTAGAACAATTATCCCTTAAGTCTAACTGTGGCAACATTTTAACAATGGCCATAGCACTTTTATGATCGTAAGCCTTAAATAGAAATGCAGTACGTACCTTAGGGGTAAACATGTGGCGGATGCCATCAATTGAACCATTTAAAAGGAGTGCTCTGATTAGGAAGCATATAAGTACCACATACGGGAAAAGAGAACTAAAATACATGATCTGCAAAGAAAAAAAATATATGTGACACAGTAACATCCATAATCCTTTCTATAGTTAAGATTATATAAGATTCTATAGCTAAGATTATATAAGAAGAGTGTCTTCTTTTATACTTTGACAGTCTGTTTTTGAAGCATTATTAATAATACTATTAATACCTTGTAGAGCCATCATACATGGAATGGCTTATTAGACTTAATGCAACGTGACTTAAGATCCTATTTGAGATATAATGAGAAATAAGGACTCTCTCTTACGTACATTCCTTTAAAATAGTCCATAGGTGTGTAACTTGATTTCTTATAGTTCACAAAATAAGCAATATTTAAGAGAAATGAATGGCTACCGGCTCCCTAATAAATCCTTACTTTTATTGTTTTAGGTAAAAGCAACAGCAAATAGGTCTTTTTTTTTTTTTTTCATTAATCGAAATTCCATTATAAGTCTGTAAAGCTTCTGGAGTAGAGAGCGGCCTCTGTTAAGTCTCCCAAGACTGAATAATTAGCAATGTCAAGGTTTTACTTTCTGCTTCACAAGTTTTCACGCTTAAAGTTAAAAAAAAATGTTTAATCATAGAAAAGCAATTGTCCTAACCGGACATTTACTGCCTCCTTGACATCTCCATGTAGAAGCCTAACAGGTCTTTAAAACTTTTCAGGTCCAGACAAGAACTTCTGAATTTTCCCCACAGATGTCCTGTCTCCACCTCAACAAATAGCCCAACCATCCATCCAGGTGCTAAAGTCAATCACCCAGAAGCAGTCCAGCACCACTGGTAATATTCTCCTAGTTTCCAGGCTACTACTCAGGTTATCTTATTCTTGCTTAACACATTCCCGAGATTTCTAATACAGTTGCAATAAAATGTGAGTTCCTCCCTCTGCCCTTGCAAAGCCTCACGTTACAGCGCCTCTCTTCCCTGCCCCACCATTGTTCCGCCAGCTGAGCCCTACCCCCAGGCCCTGGCTAGCTACCTCACACCCAGCTCTGCAGCTTCAGGAGAGCAGGGCTGCACCCGCAGTCTGAGGCACCCATCTCCTGAGCTGCATGACTCGCTCTCCTGTTAACTGTGTCTCACCTTCATCTTCAGTGAACTAAAACATGAGGGTCAACTGAATGAATAGCAAAAGTAAAGGATGTTTAGGTATTGACACAAATTTCAAAGAAGATCTTTGATGAAATAAGGAGAGATTATGTGACATCAGATTTCACTACAAATCACATTTTTTTATGTTCTTTCTTTAAACACAGTTCTAAAAGCACCACCTTTTACCAATCTTTATTTGACTACCTAGAATGATAGCACAGCTTGAGAAAGGCGTGGAGGGCACGCAAGAGTGGTGATTAGCAGAATCAGGAGGGGCTCTAATATACTAACTTTTCCAGAAGACTGAATGCCCTTGATCATAGCCAAGCAAACCACAACCCAGGCGGCCAGCAAGCAGACAGTCATCTTCCAGTTTAAGCCCCCACTCTCGGAAATGGAATTGGAAATATTCAGGGCTTCTCTGTACCAGTAATAGGTGGTGGCAGAACTTTTTTCACATTCCGGCTCCACGACTGTAGAAAGAAAGGTAATACAGTCATTTCAGACTAGAAGGAGTAGTGAGGCATTTTTCCCCTATTAAGCTTATAAATCAGTTCTTAACATTTCATAGAAAAGTACTACTATTGTCCAGAAGTATTTACATTCATAATGAAAACACAATGGTGTTTTCTGTAAACTGTAAAAAATCCACAGATATGTATCCTTATTGATGTTTCTTATCACACATTTCTGAACTAGGAATAGCTGAGTTTTCTTTTTTTTTAATAAAAGTAATTAGAATACATCAGGTTTACAGCCCTTTTCACCCCCAGAGTTATCTGACTTCCTGGGGCAGACCTGTCAAATATGCTTGCTGCTGGTCATATGTGACTTTTCACATGAAGCAAATCTAAAGTGGCATTTGCTGTAAATATCAAATGCAAAGAATGTTTTAGAGACTTAGTATAAGAAAAATAATGAAATTATATTAATTTTATATTATCTGTTGAAATGTTAATATTTTAGAAAAATATTTCACTGACTTCTTGTTTTAAATGTGGCCACTAGTAAATTTTAGCCTACATATGTGAATTGCATTCCATATTTACTGGACATCACTACTATAGGAAATTGTCCTTTATTTATATTCTAGGATTTAGGATTAGCACAGTCTAAAACAATTACATCAATCCAAATTCCGTTTTTCCTATTTTTAATTTTATTTTTATTCTTTTAGCTCCTTCATGATTACCTGAATGTCCTTTTAAAAAAAAAGTATTACTGAAATATGGTTGACAATGTTAATTAGTTTCAGATGTACAATATAGTATTCGACAATTCTGTACATGACATGATACTCACCATGAGTGTAGTTACCATCTATCAACATACAACATCATTACATATTCTTGACTATAGTCCTTATGCTGTAGCTTTCATCTCCATGACTTATTTATTTTAGAACTGGAAGTTATATTTTATTTATTTTAATCAAAATGTAAGGCCTCAAGAAAGATGTATAAAATAAAAAAGTTTCAAAGTTAACAATGGAAAGGTTATTGATATTTTACCCTAACACAATAACATAACTTGGGAAGGGGTAGTGAAATTATATGGTGCCGAAGTTCTCTGTTCTAAGTATGCCAATCCTAAAAGTGAGGTAAGCCTGTTATGATAATAATTTGATTGATTTTTCAACATTATTTTAAAAGGAAAAAAATCTCAAAACCTCATGCCTTCAAGCAACTTTATGACCTTTATATACAAAAACAGATGATACATGTCTTACAAGTGTGTGAAGCATTTTTCACCAAAGGACATTGATCCCAAGGTAGAGGTTGCTGAAAAGACTGAGAAAAATAAAACAAACTCCAGCCAATGATGACATTGTAGTAAAGAGCCACAAAAAAGCACACCTGCAAAACAAAACAGTGAGATTAGATTACATCTCTCATGCCCCATCTTTGGAAATGAGATGAAATGCATAAACACTCACTCAACATTTTAAAAACCCTCATTTCATTTTTATTTGAAACACCTTATCTTTTCTAAAAAGATATCTCCCATAGGTCTTAACATGCATTATTAAGATTGAACTGTATTAATATTTACAGCTTGGTTTGTGTATTAGTGCAAACTCCGATGCTGTTTTTTTTAAAAACACAATTAAAGAGTTGAATAGAAATACACATCAACAGTTTCATATAAATGGAAACTGCACACTAACAAACCCTGTGAAAACTGCATGGCATACACCATACCAGGAAACTTACGACACAACTTGCAAATCCAATTCCACCCAGTTTAGGGCTTATGTAATTCCATACACCAATGCTTCCTCGCCGAATTCTTTGACCCACAGAAAGTTCCAGGAAAAAAAGGGGAATCCCTATTACCAGAAGCAGTATTAAATATGGCAAAAGATATGCACCTACAGAGACAAAAACAAATAAAATACACTACATTTAACAGTCACAGGAGAGGATACACTGATGCTGAAAGATGATATTTGAACTTCTATACATCATAATTAGAAAGGACTTTACAGAAAATGAAATTTCATCATTTTAAACTTTCTGGTATTTGAAACCCAAATTTGACTGCTACAAAGGGTGTCTGATAAGAATAAAATTCTGATAAAAGTAAGACTACAGTTTTTAGTTTCATTGTATTGAAAGGGTAGGACTTCATTTTCCATAAAAATAATTCATTTCTTAAAATTAATTATTTTCTCAGGTAGGTTTCACAAACTCCTAGAAATCTTAGTCACATAATGCTCATCAAGTGATTTATTAAATCTTACTCAAACTCATATAAATTATGCATTCCAAATTAGATAAAGTAGAGTCAATGTGATTTTATAGTATTAAAGCTGACTTTTCCCCCTGAATAACACCAGGGGAGAAGTGGCTGCCAAGATTTAAAAAGAAAAAAAAAAGAAAGAAAGAAAACTTCTACCTAAGACAAATGTCATTTTTTCCCACATATACTTTATTTACAAGGTATATTTCAGGAATTTTTTGTTTTCCAAAATTCTGTGAAAGGGTGGTGAGAATGACTGAAACACTAAGGTATTTAATATCTATTGTAAAATACATGTATACATATATGTATATATATATATATATATATATAACCCTTGTAGTAAGGTTTTCATATTTAAAAAGTTATTTTATAGCTAAATCTCAAATTAAGACATATGACTAGTTATTTTAGGATGTGAATTGTTTGACAATGTTAATATTAGATTCTATTAATTGATAAGTTAAATGTGAAACATTTATTCCTACATAAGAATACATATGCAAATCATTCATTAACCTCTATGATGGACTTCCTACATTCAAATGTCTTATCTGAAGTTTCGTCCAACAAGATACTGTCAAGTAAATTATGCAACTGATTGGTGTCAATGCATCAAATGCATTAATATAAGGAGCCATTTATTGTATTTTCCCATTTAAAGAAAACCTATTTAGTGGCATTGAATAGACTTTAGAAGTTGTTCAAATTGTTCTGGTGGTTATTCTGCTGAAGAAGTAAACACTAATTTTTTCAAATTATTTATCTCAGCATATATCTCTGAAATAATGACCATGTACAAGAATTTCCCTAATATAGTCGTACACAGCAAATCTCTACTTTCTTATGATGGATTTCAGTCTTTCAGCTTAAGTTGATTCTACAAATGGGAATGTAATGTAAAGTATGGATGTATGAGCTTATGAAACAGATATATCAAAATCTAATTCTTTAAAATTTTATTTATTTATTGAGTACTGGTTTCAGGAGTAGAACTCAGTGATTCACCATTTGCATATAACACCCAGTGCTCCTCCCAACAAGTGCCCTTAAAAAATAAACAATAAAAAATCTAATATTGAAAATGATTAGTAACCTTCAGGTGCTAATGACCTGAAAATATTCCCCAAAGGACTGAAAGAACATTTTAGGAATGTTAACACATGCACCTAATCCTAGAATGTTAATGCATTTATATATGTGTGCATGACTAAAGAGGGGGAAAATGAATTAAAACTGGCGATCTTTCCTCAGTTATGCGTGCATGACATGCTATTGGATACTTAGCTTCTTCTTCTCACTCAAATTACTCTAACATTAACCTACATATTAAAAACAGTCATAGCTAAGATACACATGAGCATTTACTATTTGCCAAGGCACATCTCTAAGCAGGCTACCTGTAGTTATTCGTTTATTCCTTACAAGAATCCAAGGTGTAAAGTATCACTATTATCCTCATTTTACAAGTGTGGGAACTAAACCAGACGTGAGTTAACTTGGAAAAGGTCATTTGGCTAGAGTGGGAAAGAGCCAGGTTTCAAGGCCAAATTGACTTCAAATGTTAGCTGGTAGCTTCTATATCACACGATTTATTGAGCTGAACCATTGTACTTTAACTTTAACATCTTCAAACAAACCAACTTATGCGGGGCCTATCACTTTTTAGTCTATTATTCATAAAATGCCTCAAGTGACAGATGAATGAGACTCAACTAGTCTGAGGTTGGTTGACTAAACAGCCAGAAAATACTACTCAAATGCCTGTAAGGCTCAATACTATACTGCATGTTGAGTACAGCCTTTTGGATTCTGAAATGATAAAGTCCACTGGCATTTTATATCACTATTATTTTTTAGTAGAGAGGAAACAATAGTAGGAAGAACATTTTGGCTCCCTTTACACTTGACAAGAAGGAGGAGGAGCCACCCTTGCTAAGAACTGATCTCTAAATATGAAATCCTTTTGAGTTCCCCACCAAAACAAAATGCGTGTTAAATGGATGGCAGACTTCAGCCAAGGCAGTCTTCTCCCTTTACAGTGTGGTATAAGGTTCCTAAGGTGAAAGGCTTAAAAATCAGAATTCATCTTCTTCTAGTCTTGGCAAATGGGATGACTCATGAGAAAGAAAAAGCAGGGTGGCATATAGCCGCTGATAGCTGATTTGCTAAATCATTCCTCCGGGATGTTAATGACGAGCTAAGGAGCATACAGTTCCGGTGGAGTGATGTGTAATGCATTACATCACTGACTTCAAGAGGTACGGATTCTTACCTCTCAGACATTTGTCTAACAGGCTACTGTTTCCAAACCTGTTGTTTTGTGCCTGGTTGAATGAACTAAGCAAGATCTTAAATATATTTCGTCATCAGAACACCTTAGCTTTTTATCTTTTAATCCAAAAATAAATTTCACAAATGAATGATTATAGTATTTCATTTGATTTGTATATCAAATATAAAACCATATTTTTGTCCAGTCAACTAAACTATCACAAACTGGAATCAAGCACCAAAATGTTCTTTCTACCCTCTGGATGATGAAATTCAGTTAATATTTAGTTTTTAACTACATTTATTTTAACAGTTTCCATGTACCTAAATAGATAATAAGTTTCAAACCAAATGTTAGTTAACATTACTTAACTTTGGGATCCTATAGAACTTGTTTCCAACATGAACAAGCCATTCCTTTGTATATATTTTTTTATTTTAAGACAATTTTTGCTAAATACCTCTTATTATTACACACACAAATACAAAAAGCTAGATTATGTTGATGGAGATTTTTTTTGTTTTTAATTAAGGATGCTAATATCTTTTTTTTTTTTTTTACTTTAAATTCAAGTTAGTTAACATAGAGTGTAGTCTTGGCTTCAGGAGTAGAACACAGAAAGGATGCTATTTCTTTAAAGTTCTTTTTTTTTTTTTTTGAAACTAAACATATGCCCAAATACTACAGAATTAGGAATCAAATTTAAAAAAGGAATCAAATATATATGATATGTAAGGATGAAGAATGTCTGGTATTACATTAATTATCTGGTTAAATCCCTCCTACTGGGATCTATAAAATTTTGGTCAGCATTTGAACACTGTGATTATTCTAAGTTATATGCAACTTTTGTATGGAAAAATGAAATGATTTCAAATTCAGAGTTCATAAATTGTGGAGAGAAAACTCTTTGTGACTTGTTTCACCAGTATTGTCTTATATCAGAAGCTTTAAGTTTTTTTCCAAAGAGAATAACTGACAGGCACAAGGAATGCCTCTAACATTTGTTAGAAAGGTCAGTAATTTAGAGATGTTTGATAATATCCACAGAAAGAATCTGAGAATGTATTACCCTTAAGAAATGTTTCTTTGAGTATTCATAACAAGCCGTCTGCCTCTATGGAAACCTAATCTGAAAACAGAGGTGAGCTCCCTTCCAACAAAGGAGTCTCCCTGGCTTTACGATGGAATTCATGCTTTCTGAAATAAAGAGACTGCAGCAACCACAGGAGCTATTTGAAACAGTCAATTACAATTTACTTAGCAACATATCACCAAACAACAAAAACAAAACCCCCAAAACTTACCACCTCCATTCTTCTGACATAGGTATGGGAATCGCCACACATTTCCTAAGCCTACAGAGAATCCAACTTGGGCCAGGATGTATTGTAGTTTACTGCTCCAAGCTGGTCTTTCATCTTCAACTTCCGATTCCTCTTCAATATCTATATCTTTTCCCTCCTGAACATCAACAATTAGTTCACTCTTCTTAAAAGCATCATCAGCTGAGTCTTCATTGGAAAGAAGGTCTTTGACAGACTCAATAACTTCATCATCTAATTCTCTTTTCACCACCTTGCTGTTCTTCGGCATTGGAAAGTGTGGGTATTATTATTTTTTTAAATTCTCTTATGGTAAATTGTCAATTATTTTTTGAAAGATGTTAATTGATATGAATAAAAGATGGAGGAAGGTATCAAATCAATCCTTGATTCAAGGTGATAGAGTCTTAATGGATCCTAGACCTGTATGTTCAATATTCTATAGGTGCCTGGAAAATTTTAAATTGAAAAACAATATTTAATGAGAAAAACATTTAAAATACTGAAGACTCTATTATTACTTTTTATGACAAAAACTCTTTCTACAGAGTATAAGACACATACATGACTGTCCTTGGCCCTTCATAGTTTAATGTTAACAGGAGTATAAAAATTGTAAAGTACACATGTGCATCAGACACATTTTCTTTTAATGTTTATTTTATGTATTTATTTATTTCTGAGAGAGAAAGAGGGAGACACAGAGAGAGAAGGAGACACAGAACCTGAAGCAGGCTCCAGGCTCTGAGTTTTCAGCACAGAGTCTGAAAAGGGGTTGGACTATCAAACTATGAGATCATGATCTGAGCTGAAGTATGATGCTTATTAACCAACTGAGCCACCCACGTACCGCAGACACATTTTTTTAAACTAATTTCTTTCTTCTTACATAAATCTACTTTGATTTCAGATATACTTCAATATTGTATTGGTGTTCATTAGCAATTAAAATTTTGTGATTCCTTTCCCTTAATTCTTCCCTTTTTCCTTTCTGACTAAAGTACATTCCTTATTTTATTCCTCATAGAATTACATATGCAATTACATGTCATCCCTATAAATGTTTCTTATACAGAATCTCTTCTGTTCATGTATTCATCTGTTCACTCACTTGATATTAACTGTAATCAGGCTACATTTCAAGGATACAAACATTCACCAATTATACAATATTTGCTTTGAAGGAGCTTATATCTGATACAGTGAAAGGCACATTCCAAACAATTACACTACATTGCGTAATTTATGTGACTCAACATCATTACTATGGAGACTTCAGAAATGTTGCATAAAAGCAGCATTATAGTTGGGCAGGAATACAGTGAAGCCACACCAAACATAAGGAATAGGATAAAAAGATGCAGGAAGTGGCATAAATTGTTATTTGTGTAAATATTCTCTCAAATGACCCAAAAAACATACTGCCACCACCTTGGCATTTTCCCTTTATTTCATTTTATATCTTATATCATTTTCTCTGTTCAAATATAGACCCAAGTAAGTCTATAGGGTACGTCTGCAAACCAGTGAGATTGTTTATTTCAAAAAGTGACTAAACATCTGAATGCTTCTCTTCAAGATTAGGTCAGGAGATTTAGAAATAATATCCCAAGAAGTCTGCCATTTGTTGCCAGGGAAAAAAAGCAGAATTCTTTGATGGAATTGCATTAGATTTACATTGAAAGTCAGAGAAATAGCTCATCATACTTTAATGTATAATCTTCATGAACAAGACAGGGGGCTGGGTGACTCAATGAAAAAGGGAAAAAAGAGGAATTAACTTGGCCATATAACTTTTTATTAGTTGCCTTTAGGTTTGGAGGTGTTCAGTTGTTTCCCAACTAAAATATATAGAGCAAACACTCATTTAGGATTTGGTGAAGATTAAGAGTTAGACTGTGAAGAAAATTCTGAAAAAGCAGCATTCTCAAAATACTCTAAATAATAGATACATCTCTAGGATAAGTAAAAAACTTCTCATGGTGGTATCATAAAGAGACCAACAAGTTTTTAATGTGGAAATAGTTTTAAGTGGTTAGAGATTATATTTGTTTAATTTGCTTTATTTTCCCTGAGGGTTCAGTAAATATTAGTTGAGTAAATGAATAAATGTAGCCATTGAAAAATTGAAATAAGCTAATTTTCCAAATAGTTTTTGCTGAAGAAACAACCGGACATATAGGAAATTGTGAGACAAGAATTATGTAAAGGTGTACATTTGTTGAATTATCTAAGAATAAGTTGTTGGCACAGTGAAAACCTGATACATATTGGCCTTAATATTGGATTTAATCTGACAAACGTGGAGTTATGTCCTAGTTCTTTTGTTTCTTAGTTGTATAAATTCTCATAGTCATCCCACTCAGCCTTAGTTCCTTCAATAAAATAAGGTTATCAGCTTTTCTTTTTGCTTTTCCCATACAAATAAAATGGCAAGGAATGTATCAAAGTTTAGAAATACTACGAGAGTAAAAACACCCACAATATCAAAAATAAAAATTTAAGACAATGTTACTCATGAAGCTCCCCGAGATTAAATATCTCAGAAGTTGTAGTATTTCTTCTATACATTTCTAAGTCTTTTCGGGAAAGAAATACACAAACAAGAAAATAAAATGAAAAATAACAGCGTTGGACACTGCTGAATGTTTTTTAGTTATTCAATGAATTCTCATACCAATGTACATACTATATGCTTCGGCAAAGTTTACATTTAAAATTTTCTATCAGAGGAGTGCATGGGTGGCTCAGCTGGTTAAGTATCCATCTTCAACTCAGCTCATGAGCTCACTGCTCATAGGGTCAAGCCCTGCATTAGGCTCTATGCTGACAGCTCAGAGCCTGGAGGCTGCTTTGGATTCTGTGTCTCCCTGACTCCCTGGCCTTCCCTAACTTGTACTCTGTCTCTGTCTCTCTCTCTCAAAAATTGATACTAAAAATTTTTTTAAATTTCTATCAGAGTACTCAGAGTTCATATTTTCCATGAAAACAATCAATGTCAAATGTAAACAAAATTTAAATACAATGGTATACTGTAAATGCCTAAAATATATCTAATATATGAAATCTAACTATATATACAGATTCTATAGTACAATAGTCCTAGGCAACCTTTATAATATTCAATATACTAAAAAGGTTGTTGAATTTATTTAGAGCTCTCCTCACTAGGCCATAAGCTTTTCCTGAAGAATGGTTTTATCTTACTCATCTCACACTCTCAAGGTTTAAAGTTGTCCAGTGAATGAACTCAAAGAAGTAGGATAGAATAATATTGTATAATAACTACAAGTATTCTGCATTATTACACATTTGATTGTTTTTTGATGTTTTTGATTTTTTACCCCAAGGACCTATACTCACTGAGTCAGAGAAATTCCTTTAAGAGGCTGCATAAAACCAATGTAAAGATATAAATTGAGTTTCTGAATGGATATGTAAAAACTTAGTACACAAGACAACAATTTGGAAGTCAAATTAATCTCACATCTTCAAGACCCAACTTTTTTAAGAGATAACATTTTTTATGATGCTAAAAGCTTACCTGAAAATCCTAGTTAATAAAAGTAGGCCTTGTATATAGATTAAAAAGAGAATAAAAAGCCAAGATGACTATTGCCGAAAGTATACTGGTCATTGTTACATCTGGGAAAAGAAGAAATGAAACAGGAGTGTCTAAGAAGGAAGTGAGGTGGAAAGTAATAAAGAATCAGTACTCTACATGTCTCACAAGAAGTAGGATGATCAGTTTCAAGGAACTGCACAGCTTCTGCCAAGTCAGCACCAACCATTCCTGTGACAAATCAAGCTATCATTTACTGCACTTCATCTGCACCTATGCGTTGTATTAGCAGTCTACATCATTACCTGGTAAAGGCCTCCTGTCTATCCCTGAGCAACAGATATTCAGGATCCAAGGTCAAAAAAATATTGCCCATAGGTCAAAGACAACACATTGTCTTATTTTATAAATAAAATTCTATTGGAACATAGCTGTACCCACATATTTACATCTTTTCCATAGCTAATTTTGTACTGCAATGGCAGAGTCACTTTGTATGGACTGTAAAGCCTAAAATATTTCTGACTATCTTGAAAAAAATTTGACAACCACTGGTCCAGAGAATAAATCTGAATTATAGATGGGGAGTTTCCCAGACCATTCAATCTAGGCTCCATTTGAATGGCATGAATTTCTTTATAAAATAGTGTGACAAGATAGAACTCTACACATTCAAAGATAAGTAATTACTAAGAATGAAAGGGTTTTATATAGGACCAGGGAGATGGAGTGGTAGTAGTTGAGAGGGAAAGAAACATAAGCAAAAGACAAAGGTGGAAAATATATATCAGGGAACAGAGTACTCTAGAGTTTCAAGTAGATTACTTATTTAAAAAAAACTCAGAGATTCAATAAGTTAAAGATTAAAAGGTCCCCTTTAAAAAAAAAAACTCAAAAGATATAAAAGGTGAATGGGAAGGAAAAAGGTAGGTGGATGAATACTAAATACAAAAATTGGAATATTCATTATAAGAAAAAAAGGCATATTAGAAACAAATAAAAGCTTCCATAGGTACAACCATAGACATGGAAAATAGATTCAAGGAAACTTCTCAAAAAGAATTAAAAGAATCAAATATTTTGAAGTAATTCTGAGAAAAGGCTAACAGAAACAGAAATCAGGTAAGTGTGATACAACAAACTTCAAATTGGTGTACTCAGGCAAGAAAATAATATTTATATAACATAAAATACTAAAATATTAATTAAGATAAGTTTTGCTTATATTCATATTTTCAAATAATAATAATAATACAGAAGGGGTGGAACCAAGATGGTGGCGAGGAAAGGAGCTCTGTAAACTTCGTCTGTCCCATCTATCAAACTGAGAAGGACATTACTCTCATCTGCAAGAGCAGAAGGAGAAAATACAGACTCCAGAAAGAAGAGAACCTCAAAGATACCTGAGTGAGTGAGTGCGAACTGGGGAGATTGGAAAATGGGCCAGCCCAAGATGGGCAGGGGAGGTGGGAGCCCCAGCCCAACACAGGGCAAGTGCGCAGAGCCCAAGAGACAAAGGGAAGAGACAGAGAGACTGAACACACTCATAGTACTGTCTGGGGGGAAGAGGTAAAGAATGCTTAACCGCACTTGGAGAGAGAAACTCACTCCATAGATAACTGCTGGGTAGCCCAAATCCCAAACCCAGGTGGTGCAAGGGAAAGAACAGCTTCTAGCCCTGTGCCATCTCGGCGGGGAGTCAGCAGCCACAGCAGCAGCGGTGTCAGGGGCGCTCATTTCCACCTCAGTTTTGGGAGCGGGAGCACACACCTCATCTCCACGGCGCATCTCGCCTCCAGCACTGGCTGCACCAATCCCGAATCCTGGGTGCCAACAGGGAAAAAATAGGGCCCACACCTACGTGATCCCAGCAGGGAGTTGGCAGTGGTGGAGGCCTGGGCGGTTGCTCAGGTTGCAAGAGCTTCCAGCTCATTTCCGGCAGTGCCCAGTGCCTCCGGCAACAGCTACGCAAAGCCAAGAGAAACTCATTCATCCCCCAACCCAATCGCCATCCAATCCCTGCTGGGGGTTGGGAATCACAGTTGTGTCTGTGACGGTGTGCACTTCATCCCCTGCGGCGCATCTTGCCTCAGGCAGGGGCAGCTGAAATACCTGCCTGAGCCAAGACAAACTGATTCCTCCCCCTAAGAAGCCAGCCACCAAAGCAAATACATCTCATCTGTGGTAGCATAAAAGTGCATGGACTAGAACTTTGAACCAAGGCAGGCCTGGAAAATACAACTAGGCGCAACAGCTGCCCAAGGAGATCAGACTCATTGGAGTGGCCTACAGTCCCTAGTTCCAGCGGAGCTTGGCGTGCCGCCATTCTAATCTCTGTAGATAACAAGGCGGAGCCTCTGAGAGCAGCCTCCTAGACCTACCAAACCAAACCACACCTATCTACAAGGGGGAACTGCTGCTTTTTTTCTTTTATATTTTTTCTTTTTCTTATTTTCATTTTTTTCTTCTTTGCTCCTTTTTGTTGTTATTTTTTATTATTACTCTTTTTTTCCTTAATTTTTTTTTTTAAATTTTACTCCTTACTTTCCTTTTTCCTTTCTCCCCTTTTTTACCTTCTTGCAATCCAGATACGTTTTCCTGTATCTCATCCTTACCTCTCCCCTTAACTGGTCATACACTTTTAGGCTGTCCACTGTCCTTTGTCATCTCTGACCTCCTTTATTTTTTTTTCTTTTTTTCCTTCCCTTCTTTTCGTCTCTTTGCTCTCCATTTTCTTTCTTCTCTTTCCCCATTTTAATGTGTTTGTTTGTTTGATTTGTCTGTGCGTTTGTGTGCTTCTGATCCCTCTGTATTTCTCTGTTTTCCTTCTTAGGGCTACACCAAGAAACAAGCCAAAGTGTGCATGACGGTGAGTCCCAAATATTGCTGAGTAGGAAAATAAAATATTCAAAGCCACAACAAGAGAAACTGAGAGACACAATTAAAAGAATATTTCCTGAAACGACAGGCCCTGGAGAGTCAATAAGCCTCCTTTAACAGAGAAATATTAACAGGTACACAGTGCACAGCGAGCTTTCTAAAGGTGACAAGAGACAGACAACTAGCAAAAATGACAAAATGAAGGAACTCTCCCCTAAAGAACCTCCAGGAAGAAGTCACAGCCACAGGACTGCTCAAGGCAGATCTAAACAACATACTGGATCAAGAGTTTAAAAAACTTGTCATAAAATTAATCTCTGGGGTTGAGAAAAGCATCAAAGAATCAACTGAGACAATTACTAGGCACTTTGAAAATAGGTGTGATGAGTTAAAAAAGGCTACAGATGAGGTGAATAACAAACTGGAGGCAGCCACCTCAAAGACTGACGAGGCAGAGAGAAGAATAGGTGAATTAGAAGATATAGTTATAGCAAAAGAGGAAGCTGAAAAAAAGAGAAATTAATCCAGGAGCAGGAAAGGAGAATTAGAGACCTGAGTGACACAATCAAGTGGAACAACATCCGTATCATAGGAATTCCTGAAGAGGAACACAGAAAGGTCCTGAAGGGATACTAGACCAAATTATAACTGAGAATTTCCCAAATCTTGGAAAAGAAATAGTCATTCAAATTCAAGAGGCACAAAGAACCCCCTAAGATGTAATTTGAATCGACCTTTGGCATGACATATCATAGTGAAACTG
>NC_043709.1:33071431-33085549 GCF_006229205.1 Suricata suricatta | reverse complement strand
TCAAAACCACACTGAGATACCACCTCACGCCAGTCAGCGTGGCTAAAATGAACAAATCAGGAGACTATAGAGGCTGGCGAGGGTGTGGAGAGATGAGCACCCTCCTAACTGTTGGTGGGAATGTAAAGTGGTGCAGCCGCTCTGGAAAACAGTGTGGAGGTTCTTCAAAAAACTATCCATAGAACTTCCTTATGACCCAGCAATAGCACTGCTAGGGATTTACCCAAGAGATACAGAAATGCTGATGCATTGGCACACTTGTACCCCAATGTTCATAGCAGCAATGTCAACAATAGCCAAAACATGGAAAAAGCCTAAATGTCCATCACCTGATGAGTGGATCAAGAAGATGTGGTATATGTACACAATGGAGTACTACATGGCAATAAGAAAGAATGAAATCTGACCATTTGTAGGAAAGTGGATGGACCTTGAGGGTGTCATGCTAAGCGAAATAAGTCAGGCAGAGGAGGACAGATACCATATGTTTGCACTTATAGGTCTAACAGGAAAACAGGAGAAACCTAATGGAGGACCAGGGGGAGGGGAAGAGGGAAAGAGAGTTGGGGAGAGAGAGGGATGCACAACTTGAGAGATTAGTGAATGCTGAAAATGAACTGAGGGTTGAAGGGGAAGAGGGAGGGGGGAAAAGAGGTGGTGGTGATGGTGGAGGGCACTTATGGGGAAGAGCACTAGGTGTTGTATGGAAACCAATTTGACAATAAACTATTTTTAAAAAATAATGTAATAATAATAATAATAATAATAATAATACAGAAGAATCAACACTAAAAAATACTGGCATAAAGATTCCTAGGGATTTCAAGCAGAGTAGAACGGGGAAATAAAAGACTTCCCAAGGTAACTAATAACCTCTAAAACAAAACAAAATAAAACAAAACTAAGAGGAACCATACTCAATCTCCAATTTTTGTACTCAATTATTTTGTATTCCAATTATAAAGGCTACAGGCAAATATTCATATCTAGAAGAGATCTGATGATCCCTATTGGAGTGGAAGAGGAACAGGATCATGAACTCTAGCTAACCAAGCCAAAACAAAGTGAAGTCCTCAGTAACAGAGAAGCCATGTTAAAGTATAGAAGTGAGCATTAGTTTAAATAAGCAATAAGCTTTAAAATCTATATGAATTATGTTTAGGAAAAAATATAAATTCAAATTAAAAAATAACACAATAGGGTATTAAATGGGAGAAGACAGAAAGAAATAAAAGTATAGAATGTTCTCCTCCTTCCTATCAAGAAGCAACTTAGAATACTTTCTCAATACAAAACCCATAGTTGAAAAAAAGATAATGCCCCAACGTATTCACATTTCCACATAATTCTCCTTATCTACTTTTAATGGGATCTTGAAGAAATTCATATTTCTTGCTATGAAGAGACATGTATTGATGCCAGACACTTATACCTAGTTTCTAGAAGCAGACTGAATTCAAATCCTAGTTCTATCACTTATGATTCTATGACCTTGGCTAATTTAGTCTGTTATCTAATATATAGTGCTTGGATATATGCCAGCACATTGAGAAAAGTCAATATACATCTTCCTTTATTACAATGATTTCCATTCCTCTTATAGTTGTATTATGTTACAATGGGTTTGTTGTAAATTATTCTATTAAGAATAATGTAAGTCTACATTCAATGCTATATGTTTAAATTGTTTCAACATTACCTTTTTTCTAGTACCAATTTTCCACTGCTGTATAACAAATTACCGCCAAACTTAGTAGAAACAAATGTTTTATTTGTTTAATTGTTTTATTTATTCTGTGTATTTGCAATTTGAACTAGGCTTATATGATCAGTTCTTTCGTTCATCATGACTCAGCTCATTTCTCCACTACAGTCATCTATCAACTCAAGTGGGAAAGGATGGTCTACGATGGCCTCACTTACATTCTGGCAGCAGGCAGACTATCAGCCAGAGCACTCTGGTTCTCCTATATGTAGTTACTACAAAATGTTAGCTCCAACTCGTTCACGTCATAAGCTCAGAGTTCCAACTCCAGCCCAAAGAAGTTAAGCCCAACATGCAAGTGCTAGTAAAGCCTCTGTTTAGCATTTGCTAATGTCCCACAGGCCAAAGTAAGTCACACAGCTAAGTCCAGATTGATTAAAGAATGGATAAACACCACTTTTTGATGGCATGAGCAACAAAGTCAAATTGCAAAAGGTACAAGTAGAGAGAAAAGAAAAATACTGCCACCATCTTTGAAAATAATCTTCTACACTTGTCCAGTTAGAATTTCCCTCCCTGGATTTTGATTCTTGTGGAGAGAAACAAAGAGATCAAAAGGTTGGCATCTCACTCAATTCCAAAGGCATTATGCCCAGGCTGTAATTACTACTGTAGTCATGGATTCTGGTTCCTATTTTTAAGAACTGTTTTCATTCTTGCCCTTTTCCATCTTATTGCTAAGCACCCCATTGGTCCTTTGAGCTCCTGAGCTCCTGAGCCTTGCCAGTATTTCTTCTTTATTTTACTTTATTTTTGCCTCTTAGCCAGTATCAGTTTCTGCAGCTTGCAAACAAAGAACCCTAAATAATACATTATAAATGTAAAACAATTGGTGTCTTTCTATTCATCATAGTAAATGTTGGGAATGTTACATTTCTTAAATTTGGACTTACATTTACATCTTTCTCATTCTCTTATATTTGTATTGCTTTAATTATCTTCATATGTAATTTTTCAGGAAAAAACTGTTTTAAAGCACTTAAAATGAGATTGAAAACATTTTTATGTCAACATAATAAATTTCTAACTCAGTGCTTCTCAACCCTAAGCATTTTTAATGTCTTTTTTTCTTTTCTGAACTTATTTCCTTGCCTTTCCACATAAATTTTGAAGTCAGCTTGTTAATTTCTATCCTCCCTCCCCTCCAAAAACAACCTGCTCTAATTCTGACTGGGATTTCATTGATTCTATAATCCCATTTGGGGAGCGTGCAACATCTTAAAACGTTGAGTTTTCCAATCTATGAATTTGGCATATCTCTTCATTTATTTATATCTTCTTTAATTTCTCTCTGGAAAAAGTTGATTTTAAATATAAGCTTCCTATCCTGCAACAATGCTAAATTGAGTTGATGTTGTTGTTTTAAGATCCCTTAGGAGTTTCACATGCACAGTATGTTAAAGGTAAATAAAAACAGTTTAGCTTTCTTAATTGTTTACCTTTAATTCCTTTTTCCTACCTCACCATAATGGCTCAGACATCTTCTAAAATTTTGAACAGAAGTATTAAGGACACACATCTTCATCTATCCCCCAATGCTAATAGGAAAGTACTCAATATTTTACTAAGTGCAATGTTAGTTATGTATTTTCTTTCATAGATGCCTTTTGTCAGTTTAGGAGAGTTTCTTTTTATTCCTAGTTCAGTGAGGGTCATTTTTTTTTATCTTGAGTAACAGCTGAATTTTGACATATAATTTTTTACCTTTATTAAGATAATCATATAACTTCTTAATCTATCAATATAGAGTATAACATCAATTGGTTTTGCATTTTAGACCAATCTTTTTATTATGAAGTAAATCCCACTGGTCAAGATGTAAAATCTTTTTAATAGGTTACTGGAATCAATTTGCAGATATTTTGGTAAGGATGTTTTCAACTGTATTTATGGGAACATGGATCTATAATTTTTTCCTGGGATTTTGCTTTTCTGGTTTTGGTAGACTCATAAATGGAGTTTTAAAATGGTCTCCCATTTATTTTCTGAGAAAATATATGTAGAATCAGTTTTATTTCTTCCTTAAATGTTTGGCAGCACTCACCAATAAAGCCATCTGGGCCTGGAGCTTTCTTTCAGAGAATATTCTTATTAAAAATTCAATTTATTAAAAATTTCAATTTATTTCATTGATATACAGCTACCGAGATTTTATTTTTCATGTGTTATTTTTGGTGAGCTGTGTTTCTCAAGGAATTTGTCCATTTCGTTTACATTGTCAAATTTGTTTGCAGAAAGTGAGTCATAATATTCTGCAGTTTTTTAATAGTTGTAGGTTTTGTAGCCATACCACATTTTTACCCCTGATATTGTTAATAGAAGAAATAGTCTTCTCAGCATTTGTCTTAATTGTCTTACTAATATTTTCATTCACTGTATAATTAACTCAAAGTATTGTGCAATTCTTGCCATATCTTTCAAGACTTTTTAGCTTCTAACCTATTGTTACAACCTCTTTTGTAACTCTATTAAATTCTAATTAACATTTCCAGTGAAAATATGCAGACTTAAAATAACAGGCAGGCACTTGCATCTTTGAGAAGAGAGAAGACTCACACAGACATGCCTGCACTGGCTAATTACTGGTACTTGCCACAATACTAATATTCCATAATAAAGATCTAGAACAACAGCAAATTATCTCCCAGACTTGGGCAGTTACAAATTTTGCTGAATAAAACTTTCTTTAAGTATGAACCAATTATGAACACTGAATCTGAAATTTATTATGGATTCAAATGAAACTTATTTTTCTAATTCTTAATATATAGGATAAAAAGTAAAGACTATCTGAATAAAAACAAAATGTTAAACCATACTGCAACACCCAAGAAAAAAATGACACATCTTCAGAAGTTTATAGTTATGAAATAATTGTGAGAGGAAAAAATAAAAGACTCTATAACACACTGAACCAATGATCTTCATAAATAATACAAAAAATTTCAACAATACGGAATGTAACGTAAGCATTTCTTTTGCAACTTATATCCCCTTTACATAAAATGTTTTCATTAAGCAAAAAGAGAACAACAATCAGAGAGGCAATCAAAAGAAGAGAAACATTTTTTTCACAAATGATAATGCAAATAACTTGAACTTTATATATTTTGCCCAAAAAAGGTAGACTATAATACACCTATCAGGATGGCTAAAATTGAAAACAAATTTCAAAAAGTGAAGACACCAAAAGTTGGTGAGGATGAAAAGAGACTAGATCAATCATATACAGCTGATAGAAATATAAAATAGGGCAGTCACTCTAAAAACTAGTTGGCAGTTTCTTTTAACACTACTAATCAAGTTATCACACTGACCAGCAATTTGTACTCTTAGACATATAACCCCGAGAAATGAAAACTTATTTTCAAGCAATAACTTGCACATAAATGTTCATATCATTTTTATTTATAGTAGCCCCAAACTGGAAACTACCTAAATGTTCATCGATGGGTGAGTAAACAAGTTGCAGCACATTCATGTCATCCAATATCAGCAATAAAAAGGAAAGAGTTCTTGATACATGCAATAACTTGGAGGAAGCTCAAGGAAATGATGCTGCATGGGGGAAAAGCCAATATTAAAAGGATACATATTGCACAACTGTTCACTTATATAACATTTATAAAATAACGTCATAATATAGATGAACCACAGAACAGTGGCTGCCAGGAGTTAGGGTAGAGAAAGGCGTTTGGGCGTGCTATAAAAGACCAAGGAATCTTGTGAGATGGTACAGCTCAGTATCTTCCTTGTGGTTAAGGATTACATGAAGTTACCCATTTGATAAAACTGCAAAAAACTACACACATATATAGACACACACAGGCAGGGACAATATGTGTATAATCTGAAAAACTCTATGGCTATACCAGTGTCAATATACTGATTTTGATAATGCACTGTACATTTATTGAGAGATCCCAGGTGAAGGGTACACAAGGACCTCCTTTTGTAACTTCCTGTGACCTTGCAATTATCTCAAAATTATAATTATAAGGTAATTTTGATAAATTGAAATGTATTTTTTGTTGATCTCTATGAATCAAGGACAGATTTTAAATCTCACTTAACTAAGTATTTCAATGAATCTCTTAAACATTTTAAAAATAGACAAAAATTGTTTTAAACACTTAAATTGTATATGAAGAAAGATTCAGACACTCTACTCATTTCCTAAGAATTCTATAACAAATTACTTCAAATCTAATGGCTTCAAATAGCATAAATGAATTCTTCAAAGACCTGGAAATCAGAGATACATAGTAATTTTCAACAAACCAAAATCAATGCACTGGAAGGTCCCTCCCTCAAGAGGATCTAGAAGACATTCTGTTCCCTGCCTTTTCTAGCTTCTGGAACCTGCCAGCATGCCTTAACTTACAGTCACATCCCTCCTGTTTCTACCTCCATCCTCACACTGCCTCCTCCTCTTCTGTGTGTGTCTAATTCCCTTTGACTCTCTCATAGAAGGACATGGTGGTGACATGTAGCGCCCATCTGGATATATCAGGATAATCTCTTCATTAGAGGATTATGTCTGCCAGGACTCTCTTTTTCCAAATACGGTGACATTCACAAGTACCCATATTTGGAAAGAATTAGTAGGTAGACACATTTTTTAGCTGACTATAGGCATATAATATTATATTACACTTATTTATATATTTGTATTATCATGTCATGAAAAATGAATTTGGAGACAAATGTTTTATTCATTACTGTGTTTTATTTATTAGCATCATAAAATGTCAAGTATGATCTTTCTTAGTTATTTCCCATGGTATATTGTTGGCAAAAAGAGCATTTGCAATTCCTCCCAATACTGCACATGTCTGCTACTCCTTCCATTAGGAAAGAGAGTTTATTTCCTCTTCTCTTAATTCTGGGTTATACTTGAACTTGAATTTGAATTCTGGAAGTAATTGAACTTGCTTTGACCAGTAGAAGGCAGAAGTGACACTGCATGTTCCAAGGCTAGGTGTGAAGAAGCTTGGTAATTTCTACTTTCACTCTTCTGAAATCTACTTTCACTTTGCTAGAAATCCCACATGGAAAGAAGGAGAGAAAGTCTAAGTCACCGATTGCTCTACCCATCTAAGCTGAAGCCCTAGGCACAAGAAGAAAGGCACTGACATTCTAGCCCCAGTCCAACTGTTAGCACATACCAACTGGAACAGATGAAGTACTCAGCTGAGCCCGGTCAACACACAGAATAAGAAGAAATAATAATTCACTATTGTTTTAAGCTGTTATAATACCAAAAAGGTAACAGAAGCTAAAGAGACTAAATAAACCATTGTTTCAAATCTGAAAAAAAAAAAAAGTGTGTATATGGTGGCGGGGAGTGCTACGTAGCAACAGATAATTTAAACATTTGCCTATGGGGGGGTAAATTGAATATTCACTGAATTTAACTGGACGTATAAATATTTAACTCTAGTGAAATTTAAAAAATTGGCCAAGGAACTGTTCACAAAGGGGCTATACCTGTGTAAAAGGGATGTGGTTTAGAGTTTTAAAACCATGCACTGATTTTCTTTTAACCATAAGATAAATATTAACCTGAAACACACATTTATTCTCTGTAAAGTTCAATGCAGTCAGCCTTATGTTTAAGGTAGTTATATATCAGAAATAAAAAAAGGATTATCATAACAAAACCTGCAGACATCAAAATGATCAAAACACTGTACCACATAAATTAACAACTTAGATAAAATGGACAAATTCCTTGAAAAACACATACAAACTCAACTTACCCAATGGCAAACAGATCATATAATAATAGCTCTAGATCTATTAAGGAACTGAAATGCAATATTTTAACATTCTCACAAAAGAAATCTCTAGGCCTAGCTGGATTCAATGGAGAATGCTATCAAACATTTGAAAAAGAATTGACACCAACTCTGCACAATCTCTTCTAGACAACAGAAGATAATGGAACACTTCGCAATTCATTTTATGAAGCTAGTATTACTCTGACACCAAAACTATAATACCAGGAAAAAGGCAATAACAAAAAACTATAAATGTACACCCCTCAACATATTATTACAAAACAAAACTCACCAATATATAATAAGAATTACATACCATGACCAAATGGCCTTTCTTCTAGGTATACAAGGGTGGCTTAATATTCAAAAATCAATAATATAACATACCATAATAAAGGCTAAGAAAAAAGCATATGACTATATTAATACAGAAAAAGCTTTTGAAAAAGTTCGATATTCATTTGTAATACAAAATTGTCCAAAAAAACCCAACTAGGAATAAAAAGAGACTCTCAACTTGATAAAAATCATGTGCCAAAAACATACAGTTGGCATACTTACCAATGAAAGACTGAACGTTTTTCCCTTAAGATCAGAGAGAAGAATGCCCACTTTCATAAAAGTATGAGAGTGAACATCGTACTGAAAGTTCTAGCTAGTGCAATAAGGTTAAGAAAATATAAGGCATATAGATTGGAAAGAAAGAGAATTTTCCATATTTGCAAACGTTCTAGTTGTCTATGTTGAAAAATCCCAAGGAATCTACACAACATGGACAATACTTTTACTCTGAAAACTACAAAGTGCTAACAAAAAAAGTAAAATAAAAAAAGATCTAAATACATAAACAGACATCCTACCATGTTCATGGTTTGGAAGACTAACATAGCAAATGCGTAAATTCTCCCTAAATTGATGTGCAAGTTTAATGCAATTGCTATAAAATCCCAGAAAAAAAATGTTATCGATAAAAATTATGCTAAATTTATATTAAAAGGCAGAAAAATAAAACAGCTACAAGTTAGAAAAGAAGAATGGAGCGAGAGGAATCATTCTACCTGATTTGAGGACTTACTGTATGCCTACAGTAATGAAGACTGTGTGAAGTTAGCAGAAGGACTGACACATAGATCAATGAAACAGAAGAGAGTACTCAAAAATAGACACAAATATATGCAATTGACTTCTGACAAAGGTGCGAAAGCAATTTCAGTGGAGGAGGAATGATAGCACTTTCAACAAATGATTCCAGAACAAGTGGACATCTCTAGGTAAAAATATGACCTCAGCCTAAAGCTCAAGCCTTAGCCAACACTTAACTCAAACTGGATCCTGGACCTAAATGTAAAACATGAACCTATAAAATTTTTTTTTTAATAAATCACTGGAGAAAATTTTTGTAATCTAGAGCTAAGCAAAGAGCTCTTAGACATGACATCAAAATCAAGATCCATCAAAGCAGAATTTGGTAAACTGGACTTCAAAATGTAAAACTTTTGCTCTGTGAAGAACCTAGTAAAAGGATGAAAAAATAAGCTAAAGAACTCGAAGAAAAGTATTTGCAGACCACATATCTGCAAAAGGGCCTATATTTAGGATCTATAAGAAATTCATAAAACTCAACAATTAAGAACAATTTTTAAATGGGTAAAAGACAGACCGGGACATTTCACTGAATATGCTGTCTGGATGGTAAACGAGCACATGAAACGAAGTTCAACATTAATAGCCAATAGGGAAATGCTAATTAAAACTACAATGCGATGTCATTGCATACCTCTCAAAATGACCAATATAGCGATGACAAAATTCTGGCAAGGATAAAGAGAAATTGGATAACTCATACTTTGCTGGTGAGACTATAAAATGGTACAGCGCTCTGGAAAACTAAACCAGTAACTATTATATAACTTCTGGGCATTTATGCTGGAGAAATGAGAATTTATCTTCCATAAAACTGTAAAGGAGTATCCATAGCAACTTTATTCATAATAACCCTAACCTGAAAACAACCCAGATGTCACTTAATGGGTGAATGGTTAAACAAACTTTGGTAAATCCATACAATGGAGTAAAACTCAAAAATAAAAATAAACAAACTAGTGATATACATGAACAACTTGGATGAATCTTTAGACAATTATGCCAAGTTGAAAAAGCCAACGTCAAAAGGTTGCATATTATATGATTCCATTTTGATAACATTCTTGAAATGCAAAATGATAAATATGAAGAACAGAGTGATGTGGTTGCAGTTATAAAGGTTAACACAGGCATCCTTACAGTGATGGAACTATTCTGTAACTTGACTTTATCATTGTCAATATTTTGACTTTGACATTGTAAAACAGTTTTTCAAGATATTATATGTTCAGGAAATTGGATGAAAAGCACAACACAGAGCTCTCTGTATTATTTTTTAACAACTACATGTGAATCTATAACCATCTCAAAACAAAAATTATTTAAAAACCCCAGTCACCTCAGTAAAATTTTTTTGTATTTTTATGTTTATAAAACTGGCTTAGTTTAATGATTACACTAAGTTTCATCTGCTGCTCTAATATAATTTTTCTAGTAATAATGTTGAAAGTAGAAACTTCCCTGTAAATTCAGAAACCACAAAAAATCATGAGGCAAAATACTCATTGACTTTTATACCTTACTCATTTGACAGCATCTGATACCTAGATAGGCTCCACACCCAACACTATAGGGCTCGAACTCATGACATGTTCTACCAACTGAGCCAGCCAGGCACCCCAACTACTGTTGTCAGTTTAGAATATATCGTAATCTATACTTGTAATAAGTAATACAGTTATATAGGATAGAAGGGCATAAAGTAAAAAGTATCTTCTCATTCATTCCCTCAGCATATCAGTCCCACCCCTACCTCCCTGTGAGTCACCAAGTCCCCCACGGGTATTGGTGTGTGTTCAAGCAGATATGTGCGTTCTCCCATCCACCTAACCTGTTTCTTTTTATGCAACTGTCACTATATGTATAACTCTGCCTCTTGGATTTTCGCTTAAAAAGTCTTCAAAAACTTTGCTCTCATTACAATTGCTCGTTTTTTGTTTATTTGTTTTGTTTTGTATTAATTGTATGATAGACCATGGTATAAGTATATATTTAGTTCATTTCTGATAATTTGCTTAAATGTTCAAGGAACTTGCTTTGTATATCTGGCATTTGCATATCCGTAGAATAAATATCTACAAGTGGAACTACTTGATCACAGGTTGTGTGCTTCTACGATTTAGGTAAATACTGACAAGTGGCTCCTCATAAAAGTTCGTTCAACTTGTACTACCACAAACAAAGTATTAGAGTATCCACTTCCTTCTGCCCTCTTTCATACAGTGAGTCATTGTTTTTATCTCTGCCAATCTGATAGGTGAAAAAACTCCTAGTGTAAGCTTTTCATTCAAAGATAACAATCAATGAATCTTACATGAAAGGATGCCTTAGTGCATTAATCACAAAGAAGTAAAGTGACCTTCAAGACTGAAAACAGTTCTCCAACAAGTGATACTGTGCATTTAAAACTACCCTGTAGCCCAGAGTCTGGGACTTGTTATTCACAAAGAAATATGAGAAAATCACAATTGGTCAAAGTTAATATTTAAGTAGATAAATTCATTAAAAGTTTACCATATACATCCAGAAGAGTAGTTAGGACTTATTTTAAACTATAAGGGAAATTGGAAATAAATATAAAGATTCTGCCATGTAACTTTAAATGTTTTCTTGCATCAGACTATGTCCACAGGTTTCTGTTAATGCCATCTGCTCAGAAATCATTTTAATATTACTCTGCATGGAATAAATATATTAATATATCCAATTATGCATATGTATGTAGTAATAAAGAGTTAACACACTACCCCAAAGAAGTGGAGAAGTAAATTGAGAAGTAAAAGTTTTCAGAGCTTTTGATAATCAGCAAGGTCTCTTTCAGGTCTATCATTCTAAATTAGTAACTTTTTAATTACCTGGGTAATAAATCCAGAGTTCAACACGATACAAATTTATTTACCTATTCACACACAAGTTTTATTTTATGACAGGACAACCCGTATTTTCTAACATGCATGGGTAAATTAATGATTATAAATATAGAGTCTAGGTTGGGGGGGGGGTAATAAAAGTAACTCCAGAGACCTAACTAGCTCCTTACAACATATGAGGACACAGTGAAAGTCACCATCTATGAACCAGAAAGCAGGCTCTTGCCAGACACCAAATCTGCTGGTGCCTTGAATTTCTCAGCCTCCAAAACTATAAGAAATAAATTTTTGTTGTTTATAAAGCACCCAGTGTACGGTATTTTGCCATTAGAAGTCTCAACAGACCAAGACAGTATTTCTTATGTTATTATTTGGATGACATAGTACTTATTTTCTAGAAACACATATAAATATCTTTCTTAATGCCATTAAAGTACTATCTCTTCAGTTAACATATATGAAAGTACAAAGCAATTCTTGAATCAATAACAGAACATACAATCAGGAAAAAAGAAAACTTGTCAACATAAGAGACTGTCTTCTTTTCAAAACAGTGTTAATTACTGCCTTCCTGGAAAAAAAAAAATTACATGTTTCACTAGAATGTAAACGGCCAGTGCATTCAATAATATATTACATTTTACTCCAATAAATCAACATGGATCATTGATCATGTGGATACAAAGGGAACGCACACAAAAATGAAATGATTCTGATGATCAAATATGCCAAATATAATGAGACAGATACTCTTCAAGGAAAATTCATTCCATCATCAAGTTCGTATTAATCACTTACTACATAAGTCAAAACTAGTAGTAGGCGTCAAAGACAAAAGTAGGTCTGCATCTGAACACTGTTGATACGGAAATGAAATGAAACAAGGCAAGGTGGGGTAAGAAGCTCTATAAGGTTGCTTCGTCAGAGAATGATTATTTCCTAAAGCAAACACTTTGTTTCTTGTATCCCCGGAAAGCAACAAGGCAGAAAAAGCTTCAAAAACTGGGTGACGAGGCTCTTAAACTCAGTACACAAAGCAAACTCTCCCGTCCTCTTCGTGTTTCTGGGTAGTGAACTATACAACTGGCGCAGACTAAGAAAGGCGGGGTCTACCTTTAAGACCTGGAAGGGAACAACCCGACTGGGAGAAACGGGCGCAGCCTCATTTGCATAGGCACCCAAACACTGCTGACGTCACCGCGCCAGAGTGCGGACCCCGCCCCGTCTTACTCCAGCCTTTCCCCGGGTAGGATGAAGATGGAAACAGCGAAGAGAGCGAGACGCTACGGAGCGCGAGCCTGGGGGCTTCCTCTTCCCACACGCGCCAAAGGCCGCTACTCAACTCAACGGAAAAGAATTCCCGCTCCTGCGGCCTCTGCGACAGGGAGGGTCACACCTGTCCCCGAGATGGCTCGGCTCGGCGTTGCGATTCGCTCATATTTATAAGGCTCACATGCCTGCGTGTTACGATCCGAGAGCCCCTCCCTGTACTCAAAACCGTCCTCTGCCCAGGCCACGCACACACAGCCAAGTGAATGGTGTAGAAATGGTCTGGGTTTCCCATTCCTCCCGTCCTCTCCTTAAAATCCCCGCGCCACCATCTCACCGCCACACTCCCGAATTCCTGGATGCGCAGAAACCCGCAGGCTGTGCTTTCTTCGGTGGCCACGTGCCCTGTGCGGCGAAAGGCCCGCGGTGGGACCATTAATCGCAGGATGCCTCATGCAAAAGGGAACCGGGGGTCACGTGAAACACACAGCCAGGGGTATCGCGTTTGGCGGTGGCCGAAAGCCACGAGAAGCGAATGAGGAACGAGCCTGGCTTCTCTCCCCGCCCCACCGCCCACTCGCACGGGGATCGGCTTCCAAGTCCCCCAGAACCTCGGAAGCGCCTCGCTCCGTCCCGACCCTACCAACTTTCGTCTCGGGCGTGCCCCGGTCGGCTGCCCGGTCCCCGCCCGGCGTAGGGCCAGTCCTGCTTTGACTTGGAAACGACTAGTTTCTCGGGGATGCTGTTGGCGATTTGCACGACGAGAACGAAGGATGGCGGAACGTTTCAACCCATGTGCTTCCCCTACTCACCGCTCTCGTCCCCTCCCCCCACGGTGCACAGGTGCAAGACAGCCTGGAGGGTCGCCGGCCGAGTCCAACTTCCCCCTCAAAAGCTTTAGGGCTGCCACCCCTCCCCTCACCCCAGGACCCAGCCCGAGTCCTTCCCGGGATCCACCCCTTAAGTCCGCTCACGTCCCGGTCCCCAGGCTCCAGGGTAGCTAACGGGGAGCCCCGCCCTACCTAGTACCGTGCCCTTAGCTGAAGAAGCGTGTCGTTCCCGTTCCCGTGTCTCCACCGGGCGCCTCTCGCTCCTTCCACGTCCCGACAGCAGCTGCAGTGGAGTGGCCAGAGGGGTCGGGTCCAGGCGGCTGCGACAGAGGCCGCGAGGGAGCTGTCCAGAGCCAAGCGGCCGCTGGCCTCGGGCGGGCCCCGGGGCTGGGCGAGGTGGCGGTGGGTCGCTGCCCTGCGGGCTGGCTGCGAGGGACTCCCGAGCGCGGGTGTGCGGG
>NC_043709.1:33065387-33071331 GCF_006229205.1 Suricata suricatta | reverse complement strand
GATGGGCCGGCCGGCGCGGCACCGACTGGGCGAGAACGGACCCCCGCCCTCACCCCCGATCCCAGCGTCCCTTAACCCATCCGACGCAGAGGACAGGCACCAGTTGCCCGCCCCGCGCCTTTGTCTCCACGAGGATAACAATAGAAACGGTCCTGCCTCACACCCTCTGATATTCTAGAGTCGGTGACGGGACTGGAAGAAGTGGGTGACCCAAAGAATTCTTTTCCCTAGCTGGGTCTCTAAGCCGGTCATTTACATCTTTTGCAAAAGAAAAGCAATCTGGCTGGGCATTTGCTTCTCCACCAAACGTTGGTCAGGTAGCGCTCCGGGATTCTGGCCAGGTTAGGAAACGCTGTTGCAGGGAGCTGGTTCTCACCCTGTGTTGGTCCCTTAGCATCCCACTCTTCCTGGAGGGGTCTCCCTAAAACAGGAAGGCTGACTCACTTCTTGTAGCAAACAAGACCTACACATAATTAAGCCACGTGGAGAATCCCTAAAATATATATCAATGAGCACAAAGCTTAGCTTTCTTTTGAAAATGGCTGAATCTCCTTCTAAACAAGGCATATGCTCTAGAGATTAAATTTTGTGTCACTGAAACTTTCAAAATGGAAAGAAATGCATAATAAGCCTAAGGCCAATTATAGCGGAAAGGTTCAGTGACTTGATGAAGGACATTTTTCACTTCCAAACGATTAATGTTACCATTAAAAAATACCTTTGTGCACTTTTGGGCCTTTCAACAATCCCTTAGATTTTGACGGTTTGTATCCAATTAAGATTGAATTAAATAACAAGGCCAATTCAGACAGGTTTTTCATGCAGTGAGAAATCTCCTGGAAAGAAATCACAAGACCTAAATTTCAGCAACTAATCCTTAGCTTTTAAAGCAGCCAAGAGAGCTTTTTCTCAGTCTCTTCCAATCCCACCTTTAAAATATTTTTAAATATTAAATTAGATCTGATTCCCTGGATGTCCCTCCCCTGCCATGCATGGGTAAATAAAAACTCTGATAGATATCCGACGGAGAAAAGATAAAAAACAGTTCCAATAAACCTCTTATGCCGGGGTGCTTGGGTGGGGGTGCCTGGGTGGCTCAGGCGTTGAGTGTCCAACTTTGACTCAGGTCATAATCTCACAGTTCATGGGTTCAAGCCTCACATCTGGCTCTGTGCTGACAGCTCAGAGCCCGGAGCCTGCTTCAGATTCTGTGTCTCCTTCTCTCTCAGTCTCTCCTCTGCACATGCTGTTTCTCAAAAGTAAATAAGTGTTAAAAAATTTTTTTAAACTTCTTATGAAACATCTTGTATAATTTGCTTTTTACTTCACATACTGGAGACAAGCAAATATTTATGTTGGTACATATCATTTTTTATATTCTGACATTGATATGCATTAGAAATAATACCAATAACAGCTGAGAAGAATTTAAGAAAATAAGTAGAGCTATGTCCTCCATAATCAGGATTAGGCTTATCTGTGGGAACGTTTTTGTATGCTTGCAAGAATGGCTTACAGCAGTACAAAGAAGGCCTCCTTGCCTACAAAGATTCCCTCCTAACACTTTTTTCACTGACAATTGACACCTACCTCAAACACATGTGTAAAGCTACGAGTCACAAAATATTTGTGGAGTGATACCCTCAAAAATGACTCATACTAATTCATGTCTTAAAATCTGAAAAATAAGAGAAAGCAGCCAGTAAGTTTCCCACTAAATACCTGGAGCTTTAAACTAGCTCATTTAATCTTCTCAATTAATTAATGAGGTGATTTTAGAGATTAGACAGAGGTGATACTCAAGAGAAAAAAAATTGCAAAAAGCCACACGGCTAATTCAATGACAGAATGGAGAATTTAACCCAGATCTGGATGGCTTCAGAGTTAATGTTTTTTATGTTGTATATCTTTAGTGAATGTATAAATTTTAACAGGAGGAAAATGTAGAATTAGCACAAGAGCTAGGCACCTTTGAAAATAAGTGGGAGGTGCCTTTGTGGCTCAGGAGGTTAAGCATCTGACTTGATTTCAGCTCAGGTTGTGATTTCACAGTTGGTGAGTTCGCACCCTGCGTAGGGCTCCATGCTGACACTGAGAAGCCTCTCTTTCTGACCCTCCCCTGCTTGTGCGCTCTCACTCTCTCTCGAAAATTAATTAATTTGAAAAATAAAATAAAAAGAGTGGGGTAGTGGTGGAAGATCTCAAAGGAGAACCTAGAAACTGCAAAGAATTAAAATTTCTAAATTTTAACAATAAAGACCCTTCAATGATCTAATGTCCACTTCTAATATCTTTTAGCTAACAATTATTGAATACTTTGTCACACAGGTAGAAAAATTACCACATGGTGTTTTGTGAGAGGAATAGGTGAAAGGGAAAGAGCAAGATTTAAAAGATTTTAACCTACAAGTGGCCACACTGCATTTAATATTAGCAAGTATTGATTTGAAGTTAAGTGTGTACAGAATGATTTAAATGGTGTATTTTTCTTAATTCTTACACCAACCCTATGCAGTACAGTTATTAGCCACACATTGCAAAAGAAAAAAAATGAGACTTTTGTTGTCCATGTTTATGGTCAGAAGATGTCTGACTATACAGTTATTTACAGTTAGATACTGTAAATAAATATCCTTCCCTATCTAGATCAATGTCTGAATTTGATATCTACTTTTAAGCACCAAAATCGCTCAAAATGTCAATATTATACAAAAATTCTCAAAGATAAGGGTGCCTGGGTGGCTCAGTTGGTTAAGTATCCAATGCTTGATTTTAGCTCAGATCATGATCTCACAGTTCACGAGATCGAGCCCCACATCTGGCTCTGAGCTGACAGCATGGAGCCTGCTTGGGATTGTTTTCTCCTTCTCCCTTGCTCAAGGGCACACTCTCTCTCTTTCAGCCTCTCCTGTCTCTCAAAAACAAACATAAAAAAGGCTCTCAAAGATATAGCACCAGTGTTCAGAAACACAATGCAAATATTTTTAAAAAAGATTTAAAAATACAGTACTAAAAGAAAATATTGTGGAAATTATTTTTTATTCTGATAGAAATTTATTATATTATTTCCCATACTAAAACTTATTTGATACATAGTTTTAAATTTTTTATGACACCAAAATCTGCACAATCCTAAAATACCTAGTGAATACGATTCATCCTACATTTAATTGACTGATGAAAAGCTGACAGGCACAAACAAAGTTACTGGATTAACTGATCTCTTTATAGGGAGAGGATGGGTTAACTAAATTGACAAGTGTCAAAACAATCAAATCAGTTGGTATGATTCACAAACCCACAATATTGCTTCAACAATTTCAACAATCATTTGAGGAAAACAGAACAAATAATTTTTTCTGATTTTTATGAAAATAAATGCTTGCACATTTTCTCAGCTGTCTTTCATAACTCTTTATCCATCTTCTTTATATTGTTTCTAAATGTTAACGGCTTTGGAGCACTGTCCTTGGTCCTTATGTCTTTTTGTGTTTCTCTCAATACTCTCAGGTGATTTTATTCAATTACTTTTTTTCATGTCTAATTTTAAATAGGTTATATTAAAATATTTAATTTTCTGTAACTAATAACTATAATTGTCGCTGACCAAAGGAAATTAAGCGTAGAGAGGACCAGTGTCCCAGGAAGGGAGCCAGGATGGCTGAAGTAGCTGAAAGGAGTCCCTTGGGGGACTTAGACACAGCCTTATTTCCAGTGGTTTGAAAGTATTTCAATATTTCTTCCACTGGTACAGCTGAGTGACGTGTGGTAACTGGAAAACATTCTTCATATTGAAGTGTGCACATGCTATTTCTGATATTAACAAAATTTTATTACTAATGTACTGAGTTTTCAAATCATGAACTATTTCATCCAACAAATATTTATCGGGTACTTATTATAGGGAACAGGCCTAGGGGCTTGAAATATACCAATAAATAAAATAGACAAATATCTCTGCCTTCATAGAATTTATAATCTAGGGGGTGGGGCAAGGAAAGGCAAACAATTTACGGTAAACAAAATAAATAAATTATATAATATGTTTAAATGAGCTGAGTGTTATAAAATGTTTTAAAAAGATAAAGGAGGCTAAGGGGGGAAGGAGAATGAGCGTCAATTTTAAACTGAGTGGTCAGCATAAGTCTCCCTGAGATGTGAGTAGAGCAGAGACTTGAAGGACTTGCATACGTTGACCTTTCATATGTTCGGGCAGAAGAGTCAGTTCGTGAAAAGGCCCAGAGAGGAGTTTACCTAACATTATTTGAGGAACAGAGAGGAGACCCAGAGAAAGCAAATTCTTGCCTTACACTGTAAAGGCTTTACGGTTTTTAAACTTTAATTCCTTTTTTAAAATTTAAGTCATAAATTCTCTGGTGTTCACACATGCTTTCATTCATAGAATAAACCTACTTGATTAGGATATACTATTTTTTATTTAAATTGATGGATCCAACTTTTTCATATTTTATTTAGAGTTTTTCATCTATACACAAAAATGAAGTTATTTGTGATTCGTTTATATTCAGATTATATTTTTTTAAATGTATTTTAAATACATTTAAATACAGGTTATTCTAGCATTGTAAAACAAGGTACAGAATTTACACTCTTGGTCTTTCAAATACTCTTACATAAGATAGAAATTGTTTATTACTTGTCTGTGAGATTGAGGAGAGTAGGAAGAGGATGGTAGATAGAGACAATTTATTAACTGAGTTTTTCTATTGGTTTATTTCAGTTAACTATTTTTTAATTGAATAAATTTTGGTAATTATTTTATTTTAAATTGTTCATTTCATCTAAGTTTTAGTGTTTTGTTTTAAATTCTAAATTATACTTGTAAATACATGCACTTCTCCATGACATTGTCTATTTTGACCCAATCTCTTTCTTTTCTATCAACGTTGCTAAACATTTATCTATTAGGCTCTTCAAATAATCAACTTTTGTTATTGTTAGTTATGTATTTTTTCTTCTGAATTTCTTTTCTCATGTTATTTATATATTTCTCCTAGTTGTCTTCTCTAGTTTTTGGATTTGAACAACTACTATTACTTGCATCAACATTATAATTTACTCCATAAGTACAACATTAGTTGCAAACTACAGATTAATTGACCCTTTTAAATAATTTGAATTCTTACTTGCATAATTCATAAGCACATTTTAAAAATTAATTTTACTGCTAAACATTTATGTGGAGATTGTAGTGAGATCCCTTAATTTTTGAAATATAGATTCTTTTGGAAGTTTTTTAATTTTTAAAAATATTTTTTATTTCTTTTTGAGAGGTAGAGAGAGACAACGTGAGCAGGAAAAGGTCAGAGAGAGAGAGAGAGTATCCAAAAACAAGGCTCCAGGCTCTGAACCAGCTGTCAGCACAAAGCCCGACACAAGGCTGGAACCCACAAACCATGAGATAATGACCTGAGCCAAAGTCAGACGCTTAACTGACTAAGCCACCCAGGCACCCCTCTTTTGGAAGTTTTGAGATGTCTTTTGTAGTCTAGTATTTGTTCATTAAAAACAATCATTTATATTGAACTGAAAAGAGTATATATTTTATTTATTAGATTAAGCTTATTAATTGTAGATTTTAAGTCTTCAAATATGTAGTGTAAACTTCAATGTCCATGATTGTATAATCCAACTCCAAATAGATTTTTTTTCCTCCATAATATTTTATTGTCAAATTGTTTTCCATACAACACCCAGTGCTCTTCCCCTTAAGTGCCCTCCACCATCACCACCACCCCTTTTCCCCCCGCCCCCTTCCCCCTCAACCCTCAGTTCATTCTCAGCATTCAATAGTCTCTCACGTTTTGCATCCCTCTCTCTCCCCAACTCTCTCTCCCTCCTCCGTTCCCCCTGGTTCTCCATTAGGTCTCTCTGTTTTCCTGCTAGACCTATGAGTGCAAACATATGGTTTCTGTCCTTCTCT
>NC_043709.1:33059615-33065287 GCF_006229205.1 Suricata suricatta | reverse complement strand
TAAAGGCAGTAACAAGAGATGAAGAAGGACATTATATAATAATTACAGGATCTCTCCATCAGGAAGAGCTAACAATTATAAATATCTATGCACCTAACTCGGGAGCACCCAAATACATAAAGCAACTAATCACAGAAAGAAACAATCTTATTGACAAAAATGTGCTAATTGCAGGGGACTTTAATACTCCACTGACAGCAATGGATAGATCAACCAGACAGAAAATCACTAAGGAAACAACGGACCTGAACGACACTTTGGAACAGATGGAACTGATAGATATATTTAGAACTCTACATCCTAAAGATAGGAAATTTACCTTCTTTTTGAGTGCACATGGCACATTCTCCAAGATAGACCACATACTGGGACATAAAGCAGCCCTCCAAATAGATTTTTAAGAAAATGTGTGTTTTGCTCATTTTGTTTATTCTGGATCATATTCTTCTATCTGAACCAACTAACATAGCTCTGGAAATGAGATTTATAGTTCTATAATGGTCACTTTGAGCAGACGAAACTTCTCCCAGTGAAAGAAGACACTATTATCAGAAAAGGGGTATGAATGAAAAAACATTCTAAGCAGCCAAAAATATGAGCTAATAGAAGAACCCTTATAAAGCACGGTATGAAAATACCTTCTGTAGGCAATATGGCTCTTGGATTTCAGAAACTAGGTGTTAGAAGAGGTCATTGACAGGATGTTAAGGCTGATTGACTGCTGAACTGGACGCAGGCAATCAGAGGCTCCTTACCTCTAACCCTGATCTTGGAATGTGTTTCATAGCCGGAGACATCTCAAAAATGCAACCTTGAGAGAGTAACGTGTTGTTGATACCATCTGGACCATATATGTTACTGAACCCCAGTAGAGTCTCTATAGAAACTTTTAAAATTCTGGTGGGCAGGGATGCCTGAGTAGCTCAGTTAATTAAGCTCAGCATCTGATTTTCCTCAAGTCATGATCTCCTGATTCCTGAATTTGAGCCCCACATTGAGCTCTGCAGTGGTTGTGTGGAGCCTGCTTTAGATTCTCTCTCCCTCTGTCTTTTCTCTCTTCCCCTTCCCCATGTGTGCTCTCTCTCTCTCTTCCTCTCTCTCTCTCTCTCTCAAAATAAGTAAATAAACTTAAAAAAATATGAAAATTCTTTTTAAAAATTCTGGTGGGAAACTTAGAGATTTACTCATCTTGTAGCATTCTTAGGAAAGCCTCATATGTAACCTTCCTTGCTTATTAAACCTGCCACCTACCAATCTGCAATTGTCTGCCTCATTCTTGGGTTTCTCCTTGCATTGTGTATGGCGGCCTAGTTTCACACTTCACTTGGGGAGCTCCACAGGAGCCAAAAATTGGTGAGCTGGCCAGGGTCTGACATATGGGCCACCCCTCCCCACAGAGAGGCCAATGGGTAACCCAGGATTTCCCCCACAGTATCTTTTTTCCAAGTTGCAGGAAGGGTAAGTAAGTAAAGTTGCACTATAACAATCTTCTACAAAGAATTGTCCAGACCTCCAATGGCAGCTTTGTAAAATAATAAAATGATTATGACAATCTCTGTTGTGTGAAGAACCCCAAGACAAACACAGGAAAAGTTACTCACTATATGGTAATGAGAGATAAAGGGGAAAGGTTGGAGTGAGAAAGGGGCTACATCATTCATGGGCAAATAAGTACAGAGCAAAAACAATTGAAATCTAGATCAAATATTGAATATATGAGGTTCAAATATTGTAAATTTTTAACCCCTTATAGCCTGAGACCATATTACAGGTCTCAGACTCAGTTTTGTCACTGTTTTTTAGTCTCTTTCCTAATATTACAGAGACTCTCAGTATCCCTTTTACTGGTTCGAGGGTTTCACAAAGGCTTTAAACATAAGCAAATTCTCGAATCAGTTCCCAGACTCTTTTCTGTAGGATTCTGTTCCCTTAGAACAACGCGGGTATGAACATTTTTATTAGTCTTGTTTCGGTCAGCAGAGCAGAGCCGTTACAAACGTGGAAGGCGCCGGGGCAGGGGAGTAAAGGTCTAGAGAGCCAGAGACTTAGAGAAACACTAACAATTCAGCCGGGAAGCAATGTAGCTGGTGAAGGTTTCCAAACTCGCAGGGGATTCCAAGAGGCCGCTGCCTCGGGCTTTGTGACTTTCTGAGAGTGGAGACTGCCACCTCACTTCTGTTTTCCAAATTACACACGTGTTCCTCCTACTTCCAAACCCTCAGAGTCTTGAAAGAAGAAAATTCTTAGAAATGTAGTGCTCACCTTAGGGAAGTAATGACGGTGTCAGGCTGAGAATAGCCAAACCACCACATAACATCTCTAACCATAATTGACGTGTGTGTGTGTGAGTGTGTGCGTGTGTGAATGTGTGCGTGTGTGAGTGTGTGCGTGCATGCGTGTGTGTGTGTGTGTGTGTGTGTGTGTGTGATATTTTTGGTGTTTTCCTGGCTGTGCTGATTTTATAAAATGAATCGGGTAGATTTTACATTTTACTAGTGTGTATGTATCTTCTTGGAAGTATCTCTTCTTTAAAAGATTGAAATGAATTAGCTTGTGAAACCATCTGGGCCTAGTAATCTTTCAGAGGTAATTCATGGGTTGTTTTTTTTTTCAAGAGCTTCAAAAAAATCTGCCTATTTAGGTTTTCTTCTTCCTTTTTTGTCATTTTGGGGAAAAAAAATTTCAGAGCCTATTCTTTATTTCAACCAAATTTAAAATTGAGAATTGGGCATAATATTATTTTATACTTTAAAAAATATGTTTCCTAGCTATGCTTGTATTAGTCAGGCTCGCTGTACAACTAACCACCCGAGAATTGTAGTTGCTTACAACAGGTATTTATGTTTTCACCATATTACTTTTTGACAACTGCAGTCAGCTCAGATTTTACTTCTCTAAGGCTTCATATAAATCAAATCATACAGTAGTAATATTTTATTATGTCTTCATTCAGAAATACACTTTTAAAACCCAATGTTGTAGAATAGTTCATTCTTTTTTAATTATTGAGTAGTATTCTTTTGTATGAATATAAATATGAAATGTTTATCTATAGTCCTATTGATGGATACCTAGGCTACTTCCAGACTTGGCTATTAGGAATACATTTGCTATAAATATTTTTTCACACTTCATTTTCATTGAAATATATTTTCATTTATCTTGGGTAAATTCCTAGGAGTAAAATTCCTATGCCTTATAGTAGATATATGTTTAGTTTCACAGGAAACTGAATAACTTTTTCCAATAGAATCTGACTTCAAAGTCGGTATTCTTAATTATTATGCAATAGAGTGAACATGAGACTTGCAAAGAAAATGGGATTTTTCCAGAGAGGAAATTTAGGGAAACCTATCTGAGATTAAGAGAATAATATTAACAAAAGCACATAGTTGTGAGAGTGAAGTTTATTCCTCAGAGGAAAACAAAATGTGTGTCTGATATGGCTAAGAGATGAGATTGCAAAGGTAATGGAGTCATGTCCTGGCGATCTACTTATTGAAGTACTAAAGGTGTGTGGCTTAAGGACATAAAAAAAGGAGGGGATCATAAGAGATTTTTGGAGAAAAAATAATCATTCATTCACTCACTCAGTCTCTACAGTAAACATTTGCTGAGTGCTATGTCTGCAAGAATCACAATGGGGTTTGCAGTGTTTAAAGAAGTGTTAGAGGTCTGAAATAGCACAATGTCAGGAAAAGAATGAACATCTCCGAGAAACACTGATGAGAACAATTTCAAAGGCTTTTGTGATTAATAGACTCAGTTTCCTGAAGGAAAGTAAGGGCTTACTATTAGCCACAACTTGAATAAGTGGAAAATTAATATGCTTCACCACAATAGAGAATTTAAAAGTCAATAAAGTTAGGGCTAGAAGCTAAAAGCGAAATGCGTTTTTGAAGACATGCCTTCCAGGGAACACAGTAGTTCTGTTACAATACCGAACATTTTATAATAAATAGTTCTAGATGTAACAGAGTTTACATATTCCAGGTTTTTACATGAAAAATAAAACCTGTATAAACTACTGTGTAATAAACAGAGGGCAATTTTAATCCTAAGCTAGTATAATATAGTCTAATTACATTTATAAGTTCTGTCAAATAATTTCTTAGAATAGTTTTGTTTGTTGTAGGAAATAAAGCCAAGAAGATCATATTTCCTTTGAAAATAATAATATTAGGGGATTAAACATTGATTTCAGGGATTTTAAATTAAATAATGCATAAGTATTGGTGCTATTTTGGACGTAAGCCAAACTAATTTGCAGAACTTAAAAGTAGAGGGAGATATAATAGCATATCTTTCAAGAAACAGCAGTGTGCAATCATATTTAATAATATGTTAGCTTAATGCTATGCCTATAAGGATCGGGGAATATGTGTAAAACATGAGTGAGTCAGATGAGAATCTATAGTCTAATAAAAATTCTTAACAGCAATTTTTCTCTTCTATTATTTCCACACGCCCTTACCCTAAGTCTAATCATCATATTTTAATCTCTTAGTTATTTCCACATACTTCTCTTATGAGTAATACTTGAAAATTATATTTCCCACCCAGCCAAGTAGATTCTTACATTAGATTAAATTCTGTGTTTTTCCCCACTTCAGATTCTCTCTATATTTAGTAATGCTGAGGACCACCATTTGATGATCCCTCCCCGCCTATTTGTACAGCTTTGTCAATTTCTGATTATGAAAAGAAGAATAATAGCCATAATTCAAAATAATAATAGGACAGGAGTAAATGAGAGGGACTGGTCCAATTCAACAGAAAGGTAGTGCTAATTCAAGAATAAGTGAGAAGCACTGAATAAGGCAGTTATTGCCACAGTAATATCGCAAAAAGCAAGTAATTTCCAAACTCTGTGGCTTGAAACTACAGTCACTATCCTTGTCACATATCTTTGGGGTGATTACCTTATCTAGACAGATTTTCCTGTCTTGGTTCTAAGCTTTATTCAGGGTTGATCCACACATGTCTAACCTACCTTAGACCATTAACTTCCAAGACATGCTCTTCTCATGGCAGAAAGGCAGGAGTGCAAAAAAGTTCCGATAGAAATTCGATGCCTCTTAAAACCAGAATTAGAACAGCATACTCTCAAGATTTCCCACATTCTATCAACCAAAGCAAGTCTCTTGGCCAAGCCCCATATAATGGGACAGAGAAGTGTATTTCTCCCATAAGGTTAGGGAAAGGATTGAAGATTATGAACAATTAATCTAATACAACCCAAGCACTTAAGTAATCTAAGGCATTTTCTGTAGTTAAACTTCTCTCTCTGGTTTTGCCCCTATGTATTTCCCTGTCTAGTTGTCCCCCAGGTGGCTCCACTTCTCTGTCCTTGGCAATTCCAATCTTGCCCAATAGTATACTTTAAAGACCTTCCATCTGTAGGTGGAGCCTCACCCTGTCCTTGAGTGATTATAATGAAGAAGGCAGTTTATTAGTCATTCCATTTCTATTAAGTCTTACTATGGAAAGTATATATCATTCTTCCTGGGTTGGGACCTATAGGCTTTCTGAGCATTGACCTCTCTTTCTCTAAAAAAACGTTCGCAGGTGTGCACAAAAACTGCATAGGTATCTGATGTCAGTGGTCCGTGACCATCTCAGCTGACATCAGGGAGATCTTGAAAACAGGAAGGACTGGAAAATCAGTTAAG
>NC_043709.1:33029251-33059515 GCF_006229205.1 Suricata suricatta | reverse complement strand
ATCTTGGGGTACTTGGGTGGCTCAGTTGGTTAATCATCCAGATTCTGGATTTCAACTCAGGTCATAATCTCATGGTTGTGAGATTGAGCCCCATGTTGGGCTCCGTACTGAACATGGAGACTGCTTAAGATTCTTTGTCTCCCTCTCTCTAACTCTGTCTCTCTCTGCCCCTCACCTGCTGATGCTCTCTCTCTCTATCATAAATAAATAAGTAAGTAAATAAATAAATAAATAAATTTAATTAATTAATTTTAAAACAAAGAAACTGATCTTGAATCTGGAAACAAAAGGGAAAACAAATGATAGTCTCATTCAGAAAATAATTATTTGTTTTGGTTTCCAACTCAAACACACTATTATCTGCAGTAAGGTTTCTATTATTCTATGTCAAAATCTACAAAGTCAAGGTGAAGATTAAAAAAAATAATGCCTACCAAAAATTCCAGTCAGACTTATGCTCTTTTTTAAAACCTTATCTTTGAATATTAGGAATTTATTGAATTATTTATATTGATGAGAATAAAATGTACCTATATACTTTAATTTAGAATATTGGTGTTTCATTACATGCTTAGTGCATATTGGAAATCTCAGTAATATTGAATCAAAGATAAATCTTTATCTTTGAATTAAAAAAAATTTTTTATGTCTTTATTTGGAGAAACCGAGAGCAAGTGAGGGAGGGGCAGAGAGAGAGACACAGAATCTGCAGCAGGCTACGGGCTCTGAGTTGTCAGCACTGAGCCTGACACTGGGCTTGAACCCACGAACTGTGAGATCATGACCTGAGCCAAAGTTGGATGCTCTGAGCCACCCAGGTGCCCTTATCTTTGAATTTTTAAAGTCAAAAGTTATCTCTAATTACCTTAGAAATAACCAAATAAAAGGTACAATCCATTGTGTTTTGCAGAAAGATATATACACAGTTTAGATAAAATAATATATAATAATAACAAACTTCATTCCCTGTTCTGTGGTAAAAGTTGAGTACATTTTCCCCATCCTCTCTGAGGACACTACTGTACTCCATGGTATCAAGTTGGGAAAGTAAGTCCACATACACAAAAATACAGCCAGAGAACAATGAACCTATGAGTAGTAAGTATTACTCTTCATTCTCAAAAGAATGGTCATTTCATAGCATAATAATAAAGTAACTTGCATTTGGTAAAAACTGGGTACACTTAATAGGTGCTTAGTTGGTGGTTTCAAAAATATTGGCTCATACAATTAAAAAGAATAATTTGCTACAGCATCAAAAGTAGCATTTTTATTTTGTACTTTGTCTTTCTAAAAAATATTTGATGTGAATATACTGCCTTTAAAGTGGTACTGCAAGAATATGCCAAACTCACTATATATAATTAGTAAGAATGTATTATTTTATAATACTATTAGTTAAAAGGAAAAGTAAAATATACCTTTAATATATCACACCTTTAAAAACAATAGTTCTCTAATTTATTCAAATTAGAGAGTGAATGGAAAGCAAGCTAAATAAATAGATTTGATGAAGCCTTTTACCAATAAAAATTTACTCAAAAATTTAAAAAAATTTTACTTTTGTGGTTAAAAATTGATTAGGAAGATCACTGATTTACATAAAGACTGGCTCGTTATCATACCAGCTGCTGAAAAATTTGTGAAACAAGTTTCATGTTGCCAAGCAGAGCTGCAGGCTGTCTTAGATGTAAAAATATCTGCAAGCATGAAAGATGTTTTATGCAATTAGAGTAGAAGGTACAGATCCAAATTTCTGAGCATTTCTCTTATGGGTAATTTCCGTTCTCACCACAGATGGGAAGTTAGAAGGAAAGGTTACCTGATAAATGTGTACATCCGGCAACTAAACTGACCTAACCTCAGATGAAAGTATTATTGTAGATAAGGGATCATAGAAACTTAATATAAGAATCGTATGAGCTTAAAAAAAAGAAAAGAATCGTATGAGCTTAATGAATTGGCTTGCCACCGGGTATAAATGTGCATTAAACATGTTTCAAGATAAACTGGAAGCAGTGGGTGTGTCAGATTTTATTTCAAAGTCTTTATATCCTTTATTCCAAAGGATTTTGAAACATTGTCATGTGGCTCCACTTGAATTATTTTCTACTAGATAGTAAAATAGTCAAAGATTAACATATCGTAATCTATAAACTTCTTAATTTTTTGCTTTCAAATCTTAACACACTCATACACATACCAATCACACAAGAATGCTGCTAAAATAGCCTTGTGATTTGCATAATGTCATTATTCATTCTGTGAAGGCTAGTAAGGTGACTTTTCAGAAGGAAAAAAAATGGTAAAATTATCCAATGAACTCAGAGCTTGAAAGAGCAGATGCTTCAAAACTATTTTTAAACAGAATTACTTTTGTTACATGAAGTTCTGCAAAAACTTGTCATTAATCATTTTGTCCCATGCCCTAAATATCTCCAATCTATCACTTATAGTTATAAATGTTATTTTTTTAACAAGAAAAATTCCAGTTTCAGTCATATTGAAATTTAAATAGGAATGTAAAGAAATATGTAAGCTGATCTTATATAGGCAGTGTTGTTATCCCAACAATCCAAGTAAGAGTTTTGCTTCTCTATTGATTAGACATTATGTCAAAGGTACTTTCTGCAGAATCCCCTACGTTCTTCAAATTCTTGGTTTAGTTACCTTCGCTAATATTATGGGCTTTAGATCAAAATGACCAAAAAAGAATAGATTAACATAAGTTAATTTCCATCTTATAAATTCAAATTATACTTTGTGTTGAATATTGTTTGCTTTAGAGCACTGTGTATTTTCCCAGATCCAGGTTAAAATGCATATTGCCCGACATAGAGCGTAAAAACAGGGTACACATTTTCAATTTGTTGTCAGAATTGAAAGCAATATTATATCATTTGTCTTGTTATGTGGCTTAAACTGTAAGTTTTTGGACATTTTTGTACATTTTGTACTAAAGAATAACATACTTTAATTTAAAAAGTCTTATAATTTTTTTTAAATGTTTATTTATTTTGAGTGAGAAAGAGTGCACACAGGGTAGGGGCAGAGACAGAGGGAGAGAGAGACAGTACCAAGCAAGCTCCACACGGTCAGTGCAGAGCCCAATGCAGGGCTTGATCTCATGAACTATGAGATCACGACCTGAGTGGAAATCAAGACTCAGACACTTAACCAACTGAGTCACACAGGTGCTCCAAGAATAATATACTTTAAAATCAATAGAGACCAATAAATTGTATTTATTGTGCTAATTTTCATATCGTTATGAAAGAACTATATCTAAGCATGCCAGATTAATTGTTACCAGAAATTTCTTATGAACATAAATATACATCACTTTCATAGAGCAAGTTTGGACTTAAACTAATATTTTAGTCTTTCCTCTTTTTCCCCCCATGTTTCTTTTTCACTGGTGGGTCTCCTTGTTGATTGAATATTAACATCAAGAATACAAAGAATATTAAATTCTGTCACCACAAGAATATTATAATTGAAAAGATTAAGTGAATTAACCTTTGTAATCCCAATATTTTATCAAAATAATGAGTATCTATTGCTATAAAACATATCCTATATGTTTTTTTTTAATGACAGAAGATTTAATAAGCAAGTGAACTACCCAAAACTGGACATTTTTAGAAAGCTTTCTAAAATCCTGATTTAAGAAAACTAATCCAAGAATATTTACTGAGTACTTAGTACAATTAAGTCTACGTGATACTGAAAATTTGTATCATATTCTTGGGCAGTTCACCATCCACATGTGAGATAATACAAATATACTTGAAAGGAAAAGTAAGTGCAACATTTTGAGGGAGTATTTTAGCATTACATGACCCTTTTAAGACTTTCACCTCTAGCTGAGTTTATATAAGAACAAATTAAACAAATTAAATCAAATCACAATATGGGTAAGTCTTCCAAATATTTCCAGACTGGCTCCTTCTGTCTCCTATTCTTCCATCTCCCTGGTGTGAACCACCATCTAGCTCTCATCAATGCTACTCCAATAGCCTCCTAACAGGTCGACCTAATCTTGCTCTATCCCTATTCACTTTATTTCTAATAGTAGCTGACATAGTACTTTAACATATGTCATAATCTGTCCCTCTCATTCTTAAAAATCTGCAATTTCATTCAGAGTGCAAATTCCATAAAATGGCCTACAAGGTCCTCCATGATCTGCTCTCCATCCCTGAACACACTGTACGAGCGTCTGTGCAATTGTTGTTCATCCCCTTTGCTCACTGAGCGCCTGCCATGTTGGCTTCCTTCCTGCCTTCTTTCCACTCTTAGGAGGCATTTAGCAATGGCGGTTCCCTCTGCTTGGAATACTTCAAATATCTGCAAACCAATATGTCGTGTCCCGCCCCAGCCAGCAGAGCGGATGTCTTAGCCGAAGCCAGGTCCCCAATGTCTTCATCTCCAACTCTGTTCACGTATCCTTGATCATTCTCTTATAAATTGCATCCCATCCTTCAGCACTCTCAATACTCCCTAATTAGTCTTTTTCCATAGCATTTATTGTGTTCGAGTTAACTACAATTATTTCTCTGTTATATTTATTGTATTTTTCTTTAAGCTCATAAGACTAAGATTCTTTGTATTTCCACCTGATGTATCTCAAGCACATAGAATAATGCAGGATTCACAGTGGGCACTTAATAAAAATGTTTGGGTTAAATAATCAAATGATTATGTAAACAAATAGGAAATACTAGGGTTTTTTTTTTCCTGAAAAGTTCAATTTCCACTAAAATGGAAGCTACCTATATTGTGTTTGGATTTTGTTTATTTTTTAAATTATTCTTTCATTTCCAATTATAAACTTCTGCTACAAAGACTGAAACACTTTCACCAATGCATGTAGAAAGAGCAAGAAATCATAGAAAAATTATCAATGAACTTCTCTTCACTATTATTGACCAAATATAGAAGTTGAAAGTTAAAGTCTAATTATTTTGCTATTTACTATTCAAAAAGCAATATTTCTTGTGATGCTACATTAGATAAATTATTAGTTTGAATTTCTAACAGGCAAATCCAAGGCTGGGCTTTGGGTCACTTTCAGAGAGGAGACACCTTATGTAAGTTTATGGGATGAAAAGACTGGATAGCTTCTTTTCGATGAAAACGGACTTCTGCATACCTGATTTGTTCCCATTCCCCTTTCATTGGTGCTGCCACTTCCATTTTCCCCGTTACAAAGTGCATCATGGGAATATGCTTAAGGATAACTGAATTACATGAAGTTCATCCTTATGTTATCTAAAGCTCTCCTCTTTTATCTTCTAACAAAAATAAGACATAGTGGAATGGTAGTATAGTATATAACCTTGTATCTAATCTCATTTATTTTCATAAAAATATTTAGAAATTCACAAACATTGGTTCTTTGCCTACCCGTAAATACAAGGTAAGGATATAGAAGAGATGAAAAAGCAGTGGAATAAAGAATCACTACTTTGTCAAATTCCGAGCATGTTTTTCAGAAGAACAAAGGTTAAGTGTTGTAGCCAGCTGCTGCCTACTGGCAGCTGACTAGAACTTTGATTGACTGATTGATTGAGTGAGTGATTTAGTAGTTACTGATTTTCATGCCTCAATATGTTGTTTAACAGAGTACAAATATAAGATCTGGTCCTTGTTTTATTTTATTTATTTATTTATTTATTTTGAGAGAGCCAGAGTGGCAGGGGGATGGGAGGGCAAGGACAGAGAGAGAGGGGGACAGAAGATCTCAAGTGGGCTCTGTGCTGCAGCAGGGAGCCTGATGCAGGGCTTGAACACCCAAACCATGAAATCATGACCCGAGCCAAAGTCGGGCACAACTGACTGAGCCACCCAGGTGCCTTAACATGATCCTGTTTTAAAAGAGAAAAAAAATCATTAACTATTAAGAGAGGGAGAGATAAAAGGCAAAATCAGAGTATGATATACTAATTCCCAACATGTAAGCAAAAATTCCATAAAAGAAATAGAATGAAAAATTCTCCCCTCTGCAAATAAGGAGCCATTGTTCACTAAAGTTAAGCCCTTTGGTACCATAATCTGCGCATTTTATGATTTTGATTTTGTGATAACTTCTTTGCCTTAAATTTACATAAGAATATGCATTTGTAGACCAAACTTTTCATGCTGATATCAATACGGCATTTCTGGAATACACACCTAAGAATGTCTCTGTGCTTACAATTCCCCCTCCTCCTATCAGTGGCTACAAGATCTGTCATAACTCAAACCTCAGCCTTTACATTCCTCTCCCACATTTTGCTTTTCTAAAATCAACCAGCTCACTTTTCCAAGGACTGTTCTCCTTTCGGTTCAACAATGTGGAAAACCTTATAGCTTCCTCCAAAACAAACCGTACTTTTTCATACTTCTGCATCTTTGCTTTGTCATTTTTCTTGCCTAGTAACAATACAACTGTCTCCCCTAGTAAACTCTGCTTATCCTTTGAAACTTTCTTATATCTATATTTTATGAAGCCTTTTCTGAGGCCATAGAGTTACGCATTTCTCCTTGCACTCTGAAATTGCATTTAAAAGTTTTTCTTTTGCATTCATCATAATGTATTTTAAATGTTTATTTGTTTTTGAGAGAGAGAAAGCGGGAGCGAGCTCCTGTCATGTTGGCTTCCTTCCTTCCAGCTGGCTAGTAAGGTGGGGGAGCGGGAGGAAGATAGAGAGGGGGCCAGAGAATGAAAGGTCAGCTCTGCACTGGATTCAGGTCGGCATTCAGCAACAGCGTCAACAACAGCGACAGAGCCGCCCGGGTACCCTCATCACAACACACATTGTTTGATGATTTCCCTGTGTCCACCCAGCTGGAGCACCTTGAGAACAAAAGGCATAACATTCATTTGTATTTCCAGTATCTCTCACAGTATTGTCATATACTAGCTGATCAATAAATACGAATTAATCAACATAAGTATAACTTGACCATTTCATAAGTTGTTTTTGGTGCCAATGGAAGTGCTTTTAAAGCATCTATGTTTACCATTTACCTCTCAATAACAGCTAGTTTACCATAATCTTCTCATCTAATTTCATGATTTTATGTTAGACTCAGGAAAAAAGCTACCTTTGTACATTAAGGTTACTCTTTATGTTTTTTTAAATTTACTTTCTATTTTTTAATTTTTTTAATGTTTATTTTTGAGAGGGAGAGAGGAAGAGACACAGCACAAGTGGGGGAGGGGCAGAGAGAGAGGGAGACACAGAATCCGAAGCAGGCTCCAGGCTCTGAGCTGTGCACAGAGCCCAAAGTGGGGCTTGAACCCACGGACTATGAGATCATGGCCTGAGCCAAAGTTGGATGTCCAATCAACTGAGCCACCCAGGTGCCTTAAGTTTATTTTTTATTTTTGAGAGAGAAAGAAAGGGAGAGTAAACAAGTAGGGGAGGGACAGAGAGAGTGGAGACAGAGAACCCCAAGCAGGCTTCAGCTCAAAGAACTGTGAGACCATGACCTGAGCTGAAATCAAGAGTTGCCTGCTTAACCAACTGAGCCACCCAAGTGCCCCTAAGGTTACTCTTTAAAACAGCTATTATACCTTAGAGAATGTGATCTCTGTGTAACTAACTTATTTTTCAAGCTTATAATCCTGAAATATGTTATAGACAGCTAACTCTCTTCTATGATATCTTCATCTGGAATCACTTTTCAAAACTATCAACATTTATCTTTATTTTTTTTTCTTTATTTTTTTTTGTTGTTACAAACCCTTGTGTCGAGGGCTGACTTTCAAGAGATCACAGCGAGGGAGCTGCTCTGCTACGTACGAAACCCTGACCCAGAAGCAGGTCGTAAACTATCAACATTTATCTAACTTTCCTTTCACAACTCTAAGTCAAGAAAGTATATATCTTTGTTTCCAAGTGAAGTAATTACTAGGTACCCCATGCATGATATACAGTTTCCAAATGATGGAGTGAGTACTCAAGCTGGCAAAGAAAATTTGTTACGCTAAAAGACATATGAGGGGCGCCTGAGTGGCTCAGTTGGTTTAACAGCTTTAGCTCAGGTCACAATCTCAGGTTCTTGAGTTCGAGCCCTGCCTTGGGCTCTGTGCTGAGAGCTCAGAGCCTAGAGACTGCTTGAGATTCTGTGTCGCCCTCTCTCTCTGCCCCTCCCCCACTGTCTCTCTCTCTCTCTCTCTCTCTCTCTCTCAAAAATAAATAAACATTAAAAAATGTTTAAATAAGATAAAAGGTACATATTAACTTTCTAGTCATAAGAAAGTGAAATTGATACCTGATATGCCTAGATTCTTATTATTTCGGGTGGGAATGGAATTATAAAAACCCCAGTGATATTACAATAAAAGTTGATCCTACTGCTTTTTGTGTATGGACTTATTTCAGTGCATCATATTTCTCTAATCTCACAGATTTAGACCTTGGCCCATTGGTCCAGGTTTATGTATCTTTACCTCTTGAGAAATGATCCCATATTTGTTGCCTGACAGTATTTGAACCATTACTATTAAAGTAGTTCATCTGCTAATAAGAATTAGTTTTATATTCATCAGACCATACCAGCCAAATAACATGATTAAATTAGAATGTTTATTTCTAGGTCAGAAGTTTTCTCTAGTTATTGTAGTGATTTGTCTAAGAATGAGGAAGTTGAAAGGAAGAATTCTTTACTGCCTTCATATTTTAAAAACTTGGGGAGGAGCTTAACGTTCCTAAATTACAGATTAATTTTAGTGCAAATAATGTTAGTAAAGAATACAAAGTAAGTGACATACAAAATCTATAGCTGGATGACGATATCAAGTAGACAAGTTTGCCAGGGGTATAGGTCTAGTATAAACTTCAAGAGGCAATTTATTCTACACTGGTTCAGCTTGGAAACTACAAAGTTGGTAGCAATTATGACTTCAACCTACTTTTGAAGCAGTGCATGAATCTGTGATCAAGGTACAGCAAACATCAGCACATCATTTTTACCCTTTAATGTAGTCGCACTGGTGTTTGGAATTGAAAGCAATGTTTTGTGATTTGGGATGTGTGGCTGGAAATGAAAACAGAAGACTGTTAAAAAGCCGGTTTCACGGATCAACAGCTTAGTACTAAACAGCATCTGGATTCTGTGATTTTGTTTCCTTTCTTGTGTTAATACCATGATCTCTGAAATCTATATTTGCATCTGTAATTGTCATCACCCACCGCTCAATTTCAAAAGGATTCTCTGCATATTCTGTGTTTCTCACCTTGTATTCTAACCCCAGATGCTGTACTAAATTTACAATCCCATTCCCAACAATATTATTGCCTAAAACTGGACACTGAATGTGATGTTTTATAAACAGATATTTATAGATAAGTTTATAACAAGGGGCAAGTCACATAGAGATGTTATTTATCTGGGCAATAAAATATAAGAGATGGGCATTATGAATCCAGCTTTTCTACCAGCCTTTAAGTCAGTATTGAAAAGCGTGCAGGTCTTCCCATATACCCAATATGATTCTCCATAAACATTTCCGCACATACAAAGATGTCACTCTGGTAGGAGTATATGTTGTCCATTAGAAATTAAAGCCTGTAAATGACGTTTGATGGAAACAAGTTAGGTGATTGATGATTAACCAAGGGTAGGGGGTGGGACAAAAATTACTACAAATTCGTTGCCAAGTTCAATACCTCTGAAAAGGATGGATTTATTCACACTACTACCTGGTGCTTTTTGACACAATTATTTGTAGCCAAGCTTTCCAAGCTTAGTTAAATAGCCCACTGTTGGCCCCTTAATCCAGTGTTGTATTTTCTCAACAGCCAACTGTGTTGGGTCTATACACAGATGTTGGCAGTAACCAGAGGCTTTGGAAACAGTGAATAATGCATAATATCCTTCCTGATACAGCCTCATAAGATTGTCAAATACAGTTATAATTTTCACTTTTGGAATTAGTCTATTCTTTCATAACTTATTAGAAATCCATTGCTAAAGAGATTAGTGCTCATAGAATACTTTGTATAATCAAAAAAATACAAATGATCAAATGATCATGTATAAAAGCAAATAAGATTATTTTATCTGTACAGTGATTATCATGTTTATACCATTTATATCATATGTTACACACAAAGCAATTGATCGCATGAAGAAATAAAAAAAATATTACCACAGTAAATTTAATGTAGATTTAAAATGAAGTAATCTATGGTTGTCATATTGTGCTGATACTTTTAAAAAATTTTGTAAATGTCTTTTCTTTCTATTTTAGTTAAGTTATAACCCAACCCACCAAATCTGGTACACATTTCTTTTAAAATTTAAAATACAAACAACACTTCCAAGGAAATTCATACAAGCTCAAAAATTTCAATAAAATGCTAGAAAAAATAAAGAAAACCATAGCTGGGTAAAATGAATTTACTATCTGTATACTATTACACAGCACTTATGTGAAACACAGTTAAGATTTTTAAATGAATGGAGTAGTCCAATATTCTTATGGTATGGTATACTTTCTTCTAAGACATGCCTCGTATTTTCAACTTAGTGTATACATAATATTGCAAAGCAATCATTTATGTAACAGAAATGCCTTTATTCACCTTCTGGGCTCATATTTATCCATTCTCTTCTATATGCCCTACATTGAATTGTTTTTAAGGAATGCAGTATATGGTGTGTGTCTTATGTTTTAGTGATAGCACCCATACCTTTCAGAGAAATGCTCATTTCTTACACCACAGAATTCTGACAAAATGGTCCATTGAGGAGCCCTACCTGGCCCATCATAGTGGTGAGCATGTGATCCAGGCCAATAACAAAACAAAACAATTTCATTCCTCTAGCTGATCTGTGTTCCTTTTAGGGTTTGCTATAGGTGCCGAGAGAGAGAGAGAGAGAGAGAGAGAGAGAGAGAGAGAGAGAGAGAGAGATTGCTCTCTTTCTTTCTCTTTTTCTAGGAATGTAAGCTTCATAGATGTAAACCCGGGTGCTAATAGCTGAGAGAGGCTGCCTGGGAATGAGGTCTACACAAAGGTAAGCTTCGACAAGATGTGCAAAAAACAACAGCATCCACTTGAGAATCAGAGAATCATAGCATTAGTCATATTGGAACATGATCTTGAGAAATAAACAGGTATAGATGAGTGGGAATATTTCAGGCCTGAAGGAAACACAGACATGTGTGGAGAAGTAATTAAGTTCCTTCCTTGCTTCCTTCCTTCTTTCCTTCTCTCTCTTTACTTTTTTCCGTTTCTCAACCACCCTATACATTTTCCCCTTTCTTCTCCCCTTAAGTATTTTTAGGGTAACTATAAACAATAAAGGATATTAAGAACAAAAAATAAAATTGGAGTCCCTAACCTCTAGGATTTAGGGTCCAAATGTAATGCCTCTATATTTCTTTGATGGAAGTGAAAATGATCTGTGCAAATCCTCCTTTTTTTCTGTCCCACCTAAAAATTCAGGTAATAGAACAATTCCACAAATTGAAATATATATGTTTTTAAAAGAATACATTTTGTGGAAAGTGCTTTTCAATCCTTGAGTTATGTCAAGAAATCAAAATTTACAAATTAACTTATCTATTTAGAATAAGATAATTTAGATAAGAAACAGATGATAAATGAATTGCTTTTTACATAAAGTTTAGATTTCTTTGAAAGTATAATACAACTAATAAATGCTAAGTTCTTCTAACTCTACTGCCATGTCATATGACATGTATCTTGAAAATAATGGTTTCAGAAAATTATTTAAAAACCGTATTGCTGATGATTTTTACTATGGTTTAAATAATTACCAGATGAAACTTATGAGTACAAAATAAAAGATAAAGTCAAGTAAGTCAAATAAAGTCAAGTAAAAAGATATTTTGTTTCCCAAAGTGGATAATTTGATGAAAAAAAGACAGAAAGGAATAATAAATAAACAAAAAATTTTAAATTACATACACACAGAGTGGAAATTTTTCCACATTGTTAAAAAATCAATCTCACCTTAATGTGGCAAAAATCTAATTTCAATTAATTTTAACAATTCTGAGAAATTAAATAAATAGCCAAACTATAGAGAGAGCCTGAATGTCCATTGGCTGATTGATGAATAAGGAAGATGTGGCATATATATACAATGGAGTACTACTCAACCATCAAAGAGAATGAAATTTTGCCATTTGCGATGATGTAGTTGGAACTAGAATGTATTATGCTAAGCAAAATAAGTCAATCAGAGAAAATAAAATACCCATACGATTTCACTCATGTGAAATTTAAGAAACAAAAAAAGATAAACTAATGGGAAGGAGTTAGAAGAGAGAAGAGAGGGAAACAAACCACAAGAGACTCTTCATGATAGAGAATAAACTGAGGGCTGATGGAGGGAGGTGGGTGGGAGATGGGCTAGATGGATGATGGGTATTAAAAAGGGCATTTGTGATGAGCACTGAGTGCTGTATGCAAGTGATTAATCACTGACGTCTACTCCTGAAGCTAATATTTGCACTAAAATTTAAATAAATAAATAAATAATAAAAATAGATAAGTACATACATACATACATCAATACATAAATAAATCTTCAAAATAGTGGAATCATCTTTTTAAATATTTCCATCTATAAAATTTCTTGAATTTTATAGCCAGAAAATACAGATAATCAAAAATGTTAATTTCCTAACTCTGTAATAAAATGGAGAATGGAATTAAGATTTAGATATTCAAAGTTATTTCTTTTTTTAATGTTTATTTATTTGAAAGAGAGAGAGACAGACAGACAGACAGAATTTAAAGCAGGCTCCAGGCTCTGGACTGTCAGCACAGAGCCTGACGTGGGGCTTGAACTCACAAATCATGAGATCATGACCTGAACTGAAGTCGGACGCTTAACTGACTGAGCCACCCAGGTGCCCCTCAAAGTTATTTCTATTCAGTGTGCCTTGGTTTATTATTTCCTCAACTTAACATTGGGCTATAGCCAAAAGTATTTATTGTAAACTAGACTCTTAAAATATGCATTTCATAAATTTGCCTCTTAAAATAGAAAATAAATTTCCATTTAAATTACTCTCATTACTTAAATTATCTACAAAATGAGGACAGTAAAGTGAAAACTTTGCAATTATCCATTTCATTTAATATGGAATTTATACAATATTATTTTAACAGATGTTTGTTTCACCCTTTACATCATCAGTTTAAGCATACAATAAAGCAATTTTTGCCAGGTTTGAACTGGCAAATTTTTTTTAAATTATGGTTTTTTTTTAAAGATTTAAGATAAAAATGATGTTTGACTATGTAGGCATTATTCTATTATTTAATGCAGTACCCATAATTATACATGTATATGTAGTTCATAAATTATAAACATAATTTTTCCCAAGCTTTACTTGTGAGAAGAAAAAACAGTGGTGACCTTTCTAAACAACTCCACAAATACGTATTTCATCCACAGATCAGATGTCCTAGAACACATGAATACTGTATTGATTTCTGTGTGTAAGACTACTCAGAGAACATAAGATTAAAAAATGAAACCATAATGGGGCAACTGGGTGGTTCAGTCGGTTAAGTCTCTGACTCTTGACTTTGGTTCAGGTCATAATCTCAGTTCTGAGACCAAGCCCCATATTGGGCTCTGCACTGACAGCATGGAACCTGCTGGGGATTCTCTCTCCTTTCTCTCTCTGCCCCTCCCCTGCTTGCACATGCTCTCTCTCTTTGTTTCTCAAAGTAAATAAACATTTTATAAATGAAAATTTAAAAACATTGTAGTAGAACGATGTAATAAGAATTATTGATGAGAAAGAAATTGAAAGGAGCATTTTATTTGGATTATTTTTTCAAACATTTCTCTGGGTAAAAAGATACTATTAAAGCAAGAATTTTTTTTCTACAGCAATATTACTGTATTGGACACTGTGGTAACCTCTAATTACCCATAACTTTCTTTCCAAAATATTAGCCCAGTGGTTTGTAAGATTGATCTCAGCTCCAGGTCTGTGATCTGATTAGTCTAAGCCATTTCTCCTCAATGCTGCCAGCACATTAGAATGAACAAGAAAGTTTCTTAAAACTACTGATGCTAGAGGCACACTTCTATGGCCTCCAATGAGTAGTTTTTGCTTCCCAGGTCATTCTGTGTAGCTGTAACTGAGAATCACTGGTCTAAGTTAATCACAATACTATTAATTTACTCAGTGAGTGTTTTAGGAATCAGGGTTGGTTCAGATCTGGATATGATTTGTAGGTTCTAGTTAAACTGTGGCCCTCTGTCTCTCTGGGCAAGTCAGAGACCAGATGGCCACACACAGATGAAAGCTGTAATGCACTGTCTGTGAGTAAGGCTTAGCGACTACAGATAACCTGCATAAGACATAGCAAGATGAGTGAAAATACACTTTTAGAAAATACATCTGAAGTTCACATTTTAGGTCCCAATGGCATGGTTTATTAGAGCCAATATTGGCAGTTCTGTAAGTTAAGTACATGATAATGTCAGAGTGAGTTGGTGAGGGATGTACCTTGGTAGGCCCACCCTCAGGAATTTCTACAACCTGAAAGGACAGTAGTATTGTCAACAACATGACCAGACATGACCAGGAAAACTAGAAGGCATCGCTAATTGCATATGCCAGCTGATATCTCCCCTCGGTACAGGCGTTCTTCCTCGATGAGTTGAGTTTCCTGACAGAGATGTGATGTAAAAGGTATGCTTACGCAGGACATGACCTTTTCCATCAGAGGAAGAGTTAGAGGAGTAAGATAGTGTTTAAGACAGTATCTTAGTTACATGGAAGACCAACTAGAGCAGCCCTAATTTATGATGGGACAACATACATTCTAAGATTTAATTGAGGGGTGCCTGGGTGGCTCAGTTGGTGAAGCGTCCGACTGTCAGTTTCAGTGCAGGTCATGATCTCACAGTTCATGAGTTCAAGCCCTGCCTCAGGCTCTGTGACAATGGTTTAGAGCCTGTTTGGGATTCTTTCTCTCTGCCCCTCCCACATCTCCCTCTCTTTCTCTTTCTCGGAAAAAACAAAAACAACAAGAACAAGAAGAGATTTATTCCCCATGTCTTATGAATAGAATTTTTCCAAGTCAACTTGTGACTATTCTCAGGTGTTTTTGAAGTAAGTACCCCAAACCTGGTCTCCCAACTTCCAGTGTTTGCCAAGCTGTTGGTTTTAACAGCTATCACAGTTGGGAAGCTGTCGGTTTTTCAAGGGTACCATGGAGTTGGGAATGGGCAAGATAAAATGCTGTAAAGCTCATTGTTTTTAATCGGGATTCTGTAATTTCTCTTGAATAAATACTCCTCAGATTGCTGCTTTTGGTTATCACTGAAAACGTGATTTTTAATAATTATTTATAGTTTTCTCATAACTCTTATGGAGAAATAGATTTTTATTGTCTTTCCTGCACCATTCCAGAAATACTATGTTCCACCCATTTTGAAGGACTGGTTTCTATTCCTTTTATCTACTTTACCTCCAGTGGAAATTCGAAGTAAACATCGATGCTATCTCCTTACTCTAGATGGTTAGAACATTTCCTGTGGTTATAGTTAGATCAAGATGGAGAACCTTTGTGTAGCTTCTGGGTTCAATTCTAAAGAATATTTCAGTGATTATGGCATTAAATGCCATAGACTAGATATAATTTTAGATTGCACTTACAGGTGATTAATTTCTTGTGTGTGTGTGTGTGTGTGTGTGTGTGTGTGTGTGTGTGTGTGTGTTTTGGGGAAGAAGGAACTGAGATAAGTGGGGAATACTATTTGTTGGAACACATATATAAACCAAGAATTCTAAATGAGAAAATGCTAAAGTCTAGAGCTAACAAATAAAATAGAACCTCCTATGATGTCATCAGAGCATTTTTTCTTGGAGCTTATTAACATGAAAATTTGTGGGAAGGGAAACCTACTCAGCACCAATCATCTAGCACAAATAGTCAGATTCTACCTACTGATTGACAAAAATGACATAAAGAAATCATATGGTAGTAGTAATGTAAATGTAAGGAAGGAAGTAATAATCAGAGAGAAATAAAGGCTTTCCCCAGGAAAATCCTGAGATGTGGACCAAAATAAATGATAATATCCTACATATTAACCAAAGTAGTTAACACCAGTTTCTGCAACAGATCACCCCCAAATTTTAGATACTTACCACACGATTTATTTTCCATTCACATCACATCCAGTGTGGTTTAGGTGGTTCTTCTACAAGAACTTTGTTCTAAATAATGACTGACTAATCCAGACTGTTTGCATCTTGCAACTCCACCTTCTCAAATTGTTTCCAGCTACACAGAGAAGGAAAAAGATGAAGTGAAGAGACCCATATGCACTCTTGGTTGCCTTTGGTAAAGTGACCCATATATTTTTTTCCCCTCACAATAAATTGGGGGCAAGTCATCACATTTGCCCTTTACATGTGAGGTTTCTGAAATATAGGGTGACTCCTGGATATTTGATGAACACTAACAATCTCTACCAGGCTTTTACAATCTAAAAACTGAACCTCCAACAAATGAAAATAACTTTTCTGTTGTCTTTCTGGTCTAATTTGATGTTTCCACCTTTCACTTTGTCATTTCTATTAGTTAGGGTCAATTTCTGCTGATTTTATCTTCTTAGGTTTTAAATGCTAAAACTTGAAAAAATACCACTTAATGCAGTTTGATCTTTTCTATGTAAATGATTGAAATGATTGTAATTATATATCTGCTTTTACTCTATAAGAAAAGTCATAAGAAATTAGATTATCATTTTTTAAAGTAGGGATGAAAGTAAAATAACATTTTGGGCATTTGATCATGTCCCTTATGATCTTTTTTTTATCTTACTATCAATTGCTACTTGACTAAATCTACATTTTGCACACACAGTATAATCTTCTTTACTCTCCTAAATCTAATGGATGATTTATACATCATACATTTGCTAAGACTCAGACTTATTCAGAAAAAATTTCTCTGTATAACATACTGCAGTAATAAGTTATTTCGATAGTCATTAACTCTTTATGCTGAACACATTCTAGAGACTCTAATGACTTTCAGTTTCATAGCTGTAGTAGGAAAGGTTATTTGATTGTAAGCCTTAAAAAGGCAAGGACAGTGCCTCCTTCTACATTTAAAAATATTTTTTAGATTATAGTAAAAGCATGTAACATGATATATACTCTTTTAGAAAATGTACGGGGGCGCCTGGGTGGCTCAGTCGGTTAAGCGTCCGGCTTCTGGCTTTGGCTCAGGTCATGATCTCTTGGTTTGTGGGTTCAAGCCCCGTGTCTGGCTCTGTGCTGACAGCTCAGAGCCTGGAGGCTGCTTCAGATTCTATGCCTCCTTCTCTCTCTGATACTTCCCTGCTACGATGTCTCTCCCTGTCTCTCAAAAATGAATAAAAAACATTTAAAAAATTTTTTAAAAAGTACGTACACAACAGAGTGTTGTTAACTACACACAACAATGTTATACAGCAGATCTCTAGAACTTATTCATCTTACTTAACTAAAAGTTCATACCCTTCAATCAATAACTCCTTGCTTCTCCCTCTCCCTCTTCCCCAGTCTTTGGCCACCATTATACTCTTTTTTTAAATGAGTTTTTTAGTGAGGTATTCTAGAAACCTCACACAAATAGAATCACACAAGATTTGCCCTTTTGTGACTGGCTCATTTCATGTAGCATGATATTCTCCAGCTTCCTTCATATTGGTCTTTGCATATTTAAAAATTGTCTTTTTTTTTTCCGGGACAGGGCCTCTTTCCCTTACTCTAAGGTTTCTTATGTCTAACATAGTATTTGGGATGCAAAATCCATTCTGTAAATACTTGTTGAGCAATTTATTCTAGACCAAATATGAATGCCATAATCAGATCTGTTAATTTTATGAGTCATTGTTCACATTTTTAAATCTCATTAATTAGCTAAAGGTACATGTTTCCCTTTTTCTAACTCCAAATTTCCTTTGTCTTTTCTCAGAATCTGACACTTGCTGTCTGTCTCTATAACGTCATGACGGGAAACCACAAATATTCTGTGTGATAGAGCAATGGCAGTACCTCACACACATACCCCATTTACTCTCTGTAGGCACTGAACTTGATATACATGAACGGAGTCCTGCAGATGTGGATTGGTATTCTTAATGTGTCCATTTCATGGGCATTATAACTAAGGCATGAAGACACTAGTAATGTGTTCAAGCTCACATAGCTAGTAAACAGCAAGACTAGGATATTAATCTCGCCTATCAGACTCCAGAATGTGAATGTGTATTCTAACACAGAGGCCTGTCCAGCCACTGTAATGTTAGGTTGACTCACCCCTACACTGTGACCAAAACCATGATTTACTTTCAGTCAACATAATGCTTCTGGGTATAATAAGGCCCTTTTCTTGGAGAGATGTCTATAAAGACCTGCTGTTTACATTTCGATTTGTTTTCTTTAAAAGTTAATGCCTCTATTTTAAAGTTATATTTTCCCTCTATGAAATTTGGAATCAGGCTCAGATTTAAAGTTTTAGATTTGCCTCATTTCAATTATACCCTTTCCAGTAGTTAGTTATTTTTATCTCTTTTAGCACAACTTTTTTTTTTAATCTGTGACATAGCTACCTTGCAGGGTTCCTATGAGGTTAAATAGGACAAAAATGTCTTAAGTTTTAGCAGTGTGTGAAATGGTGCCACCTTTCAATAAATATGAGTCATAATAATAGTGCTTTCGGACTTCATCAACAAGTCTGGTTTTATAGTACTAGGTAGGAAAGTGGTTTTCAGCAGAACATAATATCCATTCCCATAAGGATTATAACATGATTATTATTTTTGCAATGTTTGTGCCAAATATTCTCCCATATTTAGTTAAGGTTTATAATTTAATATCCTGAATAGCTTTCTTTAAAATCTTATGGTTAAATAAATGGGTAGTATAGAAAGATTACCTAATGCTTTATTATTAAGTTGCTGTGATATGCTTTTAGTTCAAGGTAGGTGAATAAAAGACCTCTAAGTAAGCTTGTCTCTAAATGTCTTTAAAGATATTTACACGAACGCAAAATATTAAGTACCACATGAACACATATACTGAGATCATTACAGTGATTCTTTAAAAGTACATATGCATCAACAGTGCACTTCTAGTTTTATTTCCATTGGTAACTTTGTTTAATGTCAGATTTCTTCATATCTTTCAGAAAAAGGACATTAAAACCCCTTAATTCCATTTTATACTAAAAAATGTCAACAAAAAAGCTGTGTTGTACAGGAAATAATAGCGTGTTTCACTTGTAAATGCCACAGGATTTATTTAAAAATTGTAGACTAATGTTTAGTTATGAATGTACACTTTGAGGATTAGCCTGTGGGTACAGGACACAACATGTTCAGGAGATCTCCTTTACAGAACAGTAAAATACCTAGAGCATTATGAGGCTTAATTGAATAAAATTTCACCATATACACACATTTGTAAGCTTACCATTCTTGACAAGTTAAAACTTCATCAAGAATTCAACATCAAATAGAAATTAATTTCAACCAGCAATGTTTCATGAAACTCTAATCCAGACAGGACAATTTTACTAACACCTAAATTCTTTTCCAAGTCACAGTTGCCCCAAAGCTAAGTTAAAAATGAATCTTTGTTTTCTTTATTCTTCTTAAAGGAAGTATCTTAAATACTCATTCTCAGGAGATTGTTTTCCAAAGGACAAAACTTTTAAATTCTATTTTTCTAGAATAGATTCAAGATAGTAAAACATCCACATAGGTAGTTACAAAATACTCTTAGTTTTTCATAAGTTAATAGTAAGGAATGTGAAAATAAATATATTAGCTATATTAAAAATAGTTTTTATTTATACAAATTTAGTTCTTATTCAAAATCTCCTTGAACAAAACATGGCTTATGGGTTAAACAATCATTAAACATCAGTTGTGTATTGGTCTAGTGTATAAAGTGCATATTGCTTTCTTATTAATTAAAATCCCAAATGTTCATCAACTGATGAATGGATAAAGAAGATGTGGTTTACATATACAATGGAATACTACTTGGCAATGAGAAAGAATGAAATCTTCTCATTTTCAGCAACGTGAGTGGAACTGGAGGGTATTATGCTGAGTGAAATAAGTCAGAGAAAGACAGCGAACATATGTTTTCAATCATATGTGGAATTTGAGAAACTTAACAGAAGACCATGGGAGAGGGGAAGAGGAAAAATACTTTCAAACAGAGAGGGAGGCAAACCTTAAAACAAACTGGGAGTTGGGGAAGAGGGGAAATGGGTGATGAACATTACGGAGCACACTTGTTGGAATTAGCAGTGGGTACTGTATATAGCCAATGAATCATGGGAATCTACTCCCAAAGCCAAGAACACACTATATACATTGTGTGTTAACTAACTTGACAATAAATTGTATTTAAAATAAATAAATAAACAAACATTAAAAATATATTCAGCCATATGAAATAAGGGAATTGTACCATTCATGACAACATGGGTGAACCTTGAAGGCATTATGTTAGGTGAAATAAGTCAAGCAGAGAAAGAAAAATACTGTATGATCCCAATTGGAGAAAGAGGGGCTCAAGGTACAAACTCCCAGTTAAAGAACAAACAGATACTAGGGATGTAATGTACAACACGATACTATAGCTAACATTGCTAAATGAGATATATGAAAGTTGTTAAAAGAGCAAATCCTAAGAGTTCTCATTATAAGAAAAAATTATTCTTTTATTTTTTTCCTTTCTCTACTGCATCTATACGAGACGATGGATGCTAATTACACTTATTCCTGCAACTATTTCACAATATATGTAAACCAAATCATCATGCTGTGTACATAATCTCATATGGCGATGTATGCTAATCATTTCTTAGTAAAACTGGAAGAAAATAAGGATAGTACAGACTAGGGCAGAACCTAATGAGTTTATGTGTTGTAGAGTATGATTTCATAGTTTGAGGTTTGAAAGGCTAAGGTGTTTTACACAAGGATAGAATTGCTTCTAAACAATATAATATATATCTTAAGATGGATAATTATGAATACTCATGTTGGTATAGTTTTGATAAGTGCATTCTGTGTCACCCAGACTATCCATGAGCTGCAGGTGATGTTAAATATATGCACTTGTTTATATAGGAGAGTTTTTCTCCCTTCTACTCTGTTTTGAATGTGTATTCAGCTTGACATGATACTGAGAGATAGAATTATTGTGATTTCACTTGTCTTGTCAAATGATTTGAAGCAGACAACAGGTCAACAGCATTAACACTATTCCAATTGAATAGTGAACAGCTGAAGAAATTTTCTGATGAGAATATACTCATTTCTTTCAAATGAGTATATTCATGGAAAAACAGGCTGTGAAAAAGGTTCCTTAAATCTTCCTCATACATTTTTTTCCTTCCTTTCCACTAAAGAACCTATTCAAAAATACCACTTTTGCTCTGTTTCTCTGGTTTTTAGGAAGAACTTTTTTAGACTACTTAATAATAAGAAGTCACTTAAGTTAGTGCCTCGGTTTTCTGATCTGTAAAATAAAGTGGTAGGAGTAGAACATGCGATCCACAAACGAATGTGTGTGAACCAACATAGGGAGCCAGTTAAAATGAAGATTCCCAAAACCTGCCTCAAAAATTCTGTTTCACTAAGACTGGGTAAGTCTCTGCTTTTGTTAATAAACCCCTAGAGATTTTTGAAGCAGGTATTCGGAAGACCCCACTGTGAGATCCTGAAAATATGACAAATTCTCTCCAAGGCTCCTCCCACTTCTCACAAATTCCCAAGACATTGTTTCATTGAGATTCCATAAAAAAAAATGAGAACTTATTTTTCTGGCTTGAAAATGTAGAGTAAAAAATTTTCATATTAAAGTGTTCCAATTTATCCATTCAGTTTTTTAAAACTTATATGGAGGACTTTCTTCAAATCAACAGAACATTGCAAGATAAATAGATCCCTGCACAATGATTATATTGTAGTTTATGGAGCATTTCATTGAATATTACAAACTATACAGGGATGCTATTATGCTATCAAAGCAAGCAGTCTTTTTTGAAAGTGTGTAAACTTTCTTAATAGCGTCTGGGTTATAACAGAAATAAAATTAATATGTAGCTTACCTTTTCATTTTGAATTTCAGTTTGTATTGGAACATCAAGGGGAATCACAACGTTTTAAAGCTAAAGTATACTCTGGAGATTATTACACACATTTCTGTTCCTATAAAGTGTTATCAATCCTATTATACCAACAATCACAATGTATTCATGTTTGTATTCTCATTGTACAGTGCCTGGCTCATTGTGGACACTCAAAAAAGTCTTCTGGTGAATAAATGGATGGAATAGAAGGAATGAATCCCATCATTAAAGTACTTAAAGGAGAAGCTAAGTGAGATATCTGATATTAAGCGGCAGATTTAGGTTTAGAGTCCACTCAAACATCCTAAATTTTAAGTACGGTCCTTAAATGCTGCTGCTTTGCTTCTGTAGACAAAGAATTCTTATGTCTTCTAAAAGAATGTGTTGAAACCTTCTTCTCTTCACTCATGTCCATCTCTCACCTTAGGTAATATAGACTGAAATGCCCGGGGCAGTGCCATTTTACATAAAACATCTTACTCCTCAAAGCCTGCGTAATTGAAAACCCAGAGAATTCCAGATTGGAGTAGGTCTGTTTACCAGTTAATGGAACTCTATCATGTGACAATAATGTAAACTCAGTTTGTAAATCAGAGCTAGTAGCCTCTGAAATCATATGAATCTTAAAATTCCTTTTTATTTCTGGCATTTGTATTATAAACTGATGCTTAGTGTTTTACATCACACTAGCTCAAATTTGCAGGATTTAAAGCTGCACAAAACATAATCACATAGTATCATCATTTTAATCCTGGCACAGAGTTTCAAAACAAATGAACTAAGTCTATCTTGGCTATCTCTTGTCACTGTACTGGTTTTCTACAAGCAATTACTTTGAGAGCAACATTTTTTAAATGTTTATTTATTTATTTATTTATTTGAGAGAGAGAGCGAGAGAGCGAGAAAGAGAGAGAGAGAGAGAGAGAGAGAACAAGTGGGGGAGGGGCAGAGAGAAAGGGAGACACAGAATCTGAAGCAGGCTTCAGGCTCCGAGCTGTCAGCACAGAGCCCGATGCAGGACTCAAACCCAGAAATGGTAAGATCATGACCTCAGCCGGATAAGCCACCCATGTGCTCCTAATAGTAACATTTGTAACTGGAGTGCATAGTTGGTTAATTTAGTTATTTGCATCTGAGGAAAAGAGAAAACTGTAGGCCATTTTGTCATGGTGTATCAGGGATAGGATTTTTCATGTGATATCCTATCGATGTCATATGTGAGGTAAAAAGTCAAGGACCAATTTAAAAAGTAATTTTATTTCTTTAGCAGTGCTAAAGTTGTTTATTTGTTTGCTTAAAAAAAGAAACTGAAATTCACTGTGTTCAACAGGAGACAAGATTTAGGGGATTCTTACTGTTTCAGTTATCTACTGGTGCTAACAAGCTATCCCAAAATATAATGGCTTAATATAATAACTTTTTTGTTATATCTCAGATTCTGTGGGTTAATTGGGGACCAAATGTGAATTTTCCCAAATGTGAATTTTCTTAGAATCTTCACATAGTTACAGTGAAATGGGGGCTGTGACTCATCATTGGTTCTCCCTGTGTCCCTCACCCTCAACAGACAGACCTAAACTTCCTTGATGTGGGGATCAGTGCTCTGAGAGAAAGAAAGGGAGGTTGAGGGGCAAATGGTTTAAATTCTAGGGTTCCTGAGTCCTAGAGCATCCCTTCCTTCATATATTGATGGCAACTTTGGAATTGTTTTATGATATTCTTGGAAACTAGCCACCTCACTCTGTGTTCTTCCCGCTAAATATCAATACACTCAGATTATTGATGATCTGGAGATAGTTGTTGAATGGTCTTTGAAATATTTTTTGTGATTTTGAAACAGGCTATTGCATCTCTCCCTGGCCCACTTCTGTGGTGAAGCTACACTCTCCAGTATTAACCTGTGTGTTTTCACAACAACAAAAATGGAGAATAGCATCCATTGGTTGAGTGGAGAATGTAAAGAAGAAAAGCTAGGAATCTCATTACCATGCACATAAAAATGTCCAACCCTTGCTAATTTTGTTTGACCCCACAGTGCATGATTCTTATGATAAAAGCATTCTTCCTCTGAATTGATATACTCTGCAGAGATGTGATGTGGAAAAAAATGCTTACCCAAGTCATGATCTTTTTCATCCTAGAAAGAGTTAGAGGAATAGGATAGATATCAAGATATCATCTATCATAGATAGATGGAAGAATAATTAGAGCAGGTCTAATTTGTGATGGGAAGTTATACATTTCTCTCCCATCTCTGTGCAGTCCTTTTTTAATTAGATCAAACCTACTTTAAATGGTCTTCCTTCATCAGAATTATACCATCTGAAACTGAACATTTCTATCTCTTTCCATCCATCCATCCACCTATTTCATAGGTTTACTTCTGTCTGAGACTAATTTGGAGATATTGGGTGTATTTTGTATTTCCCCAGCTCTTACTTCATAATAGTGAGATAAGTTTAATATATTAGAACAATTATCTGGTGAGGTTTCATTTACAAAACTATCTGATTTAAAACACATTTAGAAGCAAATCATGTTCAATAGCTAATACCTAATCATTAGCATTAAATTTGATTTCTATCTTCCAAAGATGACAAATATTGTAGAGGCAAAAAAAATTCTGAAACCATAGGCTGACAACTGCTTTATTTAAAAAAAAAAGACTTAACTACCAAGAATACATAATCCGAAAATTACTTTAAAACATGGTGTCAGTCCATATATGCCTAAATGTAATCCTCTCCTTGAACCGTGCAAGAGGAAAAAAATAGCAAGCTTGTATGTCTATAGTAGAAATGTAAAAAGCTACCCATCTGCTCTGAAATCTTGGTGCTGTGATAGAGCTCCACCACATGAGCAGGAGAACTGGATCATGACCTTGGGAATCCCTGGATTTTTGAGGTCCTTCCTTATATCCTGTGCATTGAACACAGGGGTGTCAGGAAATGTCATCAGGAAGCATATTTTTTTTGCATCTGTGGGACCATTCTTTCTTGCTTCTGGGTAAAAATGTGGGCAGTCTCATGATTTTACACCTTGTTCTTAGGTAATTAAAATTTCCTTGGCTTCTTTAAATCACAAAAGAGCATCAATTCAATATTTAAAACATTTGGTCCTATGTCTTCATCAAAGTGTTGATTTTCTTCAAGGATATAGCCAATCTCCTCTTGCCTTAGGTTTCTAAATCTCTTTTTATTACATCTCTGATTCCTCAAAGTTGAAATAGGGGAAGGCAGGAAAGTGAGGGGACAAAGCCAGGTGTTAGTGTACCCCGGCTTCATTTTTTAAGGGCCTACCCAGTATTTAAAACTGACTATGACTTTTTTAGCTGTGTTTGCAATTTCTTCAAAGTCTCCCTTGTTCTTATGTAGTTCCTTCAATCCATTTAATGCTTCTCTCCCTGCCTCTCTCTCTCTCTCTCTCTCTCTCTCTGTCTCTCCCTCTCTCGTGACTTCTTACTCTTGCAACCCTTGAGAATATAGTGATATTTGCTAACCATTACTAAGGTTCATTTGCTTCTCTGAAACTATCTTACTGGCCAAGCCCTGAGATTATTTCTATGCTAAATCTCTTTTACGTGTGGTCCTCAAGAAACACACACACACACACACACACACACACACACACACACACACACACACACACGTTTTTGCTCCTGTAAGTAGTGTGAGGGAAAGTATGTCTTAACCAGGTGGCAAAATCCTTTTACTCTTGCCTTTGGAGCAGCTGCTCAGCCCATCTCTGACATTTAGATTCACATCTGAGAGGCTGGAAGACTTTCCTAATTTTAGGGGACAAGCAAGTTTTTTCAGGTCCATTGAAACCTCTCTGTCTTGAGAGAAAGAGGGAGCACCCCACCCTACTCCCCTGGGGAAGATTCTAGTCAAGATCTAGTTTCTCAGTCCTTTTATGTCTATTTATTTGCCCAAGTAGGTTAGGAGCTTCAAGATTCATATAATCTTTTTGGTTAGAACCTCTTTGAAATTCTTCAGGATTTTTGCTTTACTTTGGTGTCTGAGAAGCAGAACAGTGTAATAGTTAAACACTTATAGATTCTGGAACTGGATTCCTCAGCTTCAAATTCCAGCTTACTTAACCTTGCGAGCTTCAGTTTCCTCTTCTATAAAATGTCCTTACCTGGCTGATATTAATAATGCCTACTTGCTAAGTTCATTGTGATGATTAAGTCAGTTAGTAGTATAGGACACTGAAAAGAATGGCTCAGAAGTTGAGACAAGGTGAATATTATTTTAATAACTTGTTAACAGTCTCTTTATCCCTGTAAATGTCAATCGAAAGCTGGCAAATGCAACATATTGGAAATTTTACCTCTACACGAGGTGGGAAAGTGGGTGTCTGAGAGTATTCCAACTTTGAGACTAAAATTCAGTTACTCAGGAGACTGACCAGAGATTCAATACTGCTAGTTAGTAACTTGTGTGAACTTCATTAGGTCCTTTAGCAACTTGTGTGTTTGCTTGTCCCATTTATTTGTGGGATTAAAATGTTTTTCCATTTCAGGACATGAAACTTCCTTCAAAGGAAATTTTTTCCTTTAACGAATACTTATTAAGCATATGTGAGGTTTTCTAGGTACTGAATATATGGCAGTGAACAAAAACTGAAAAATAAAACATTTCTGCCATCATGGAGCTTGTATTCTATTGGTAGGACCCAAGCCACTTAACCATGTGGTATCTTATAGTTGCCCCACGGCCAATAGAAGCACAAGGAAACTTGAACTTGGAAGAGGAGGGATGGTCTGGGTGTCCTTACTTCCTTGTGACAGAAGTCATCCTGTGTTTAGGGCATAGTAAAATGAGTTCCAATCCAATTCTAAAAGTGGAATTTCTGAATCATACAGTAGTTTTTCTAATAGAGGAAAACCAGACTTTTTAAAATTCAGTCTGCTAATAACAAATATAGCATTTATATTAGAAATAATTTTAAACAATTTTACTTTAAAGTCCCCAATACTGCTTAGATATGTTACTTGTATTTAATTTAAAAACCTTAAATAAAGATAATGAATTATTATGAAAACAAGTTCTAGCAATAGATTTTATGATGTTTTTTATATTTAACCAAATAGCTAGCAAAGTGTCTCCAATTAATATTCTTCATGTTTTTAATGTAAAGTACAGCCATAAAATATTAGTTTCTGAAATGAATTAATCCAAAGTAAAACCAGTTGAATAAGTAACTTAAAAAAATTCTCTCTCTCCCTCTTTCTTTTTTCTGAGACATAAGCCAGCAACATCACAAGATTTTCCCTTAATACCTACATAATGTAAATTATATCTGGCATGTCTCCTTACTAAAACCACAGTGCCCAGACATAACTAAACTAAATAGCTTTAAGCAAGTTAATTTATAATCTCATCCCGTGAGTGTATATGCAGCTGTCAAAAAATGTTATTCTTCTAGTTACTGACTTTAAATACAAATCCTATTATGTCCATTATTGAAATGCTAAAAGCAAACTTTGGGCCAGTAAAACCTTGGGTCCAGTCCTCAGTCTTCTTTCTGTTCTTCTGTGAATTTACCCACCTGACCTTTCCCCTAGCAATAGTTTTATTTTTCCTATAATACTGAATATTTTCTTTAAACATTCTCAATGCCAATTTTTTAAAAAAGTGATGCAACGTTCCTACTTTGATCACAGCTCTACCATTTCCCATCATCCATATAGTAACTATAATCCATTCTTCTCTTAATCTACTGTATTAAACCACTGAATTTGTTAGTTATCCCCTCAAAAATGTCTCTTATCTTTGTTTCTCTTTATTCTCATTGCCATCAGCCCGCTTCAATGTACTTGTATTGAACTATGGCAATAGATTTTTTTTAAAAAATGTACTTATTAATTTCTGCGAGAGAGACAAAGAGAGAGAGTAGGAGAGAGGCAGAGAGAGAGAACCTGACATGGTCTCAAACTCAAGAACTGTGAGATTACAACCTGAGCCGAGATGAAGAGTCCTGCACTTAGCAGACTGAACCACTCAGTTGCCCCTCGATGGCTTTTACAGGTAGAATTTATTGTTGCCTTTTCTCTAGTTATTAAAAAAGTTACAAAATAAAAAAAATTAAAACAATAAATTTAAAGCATCATTTTTGGTGTTGCTATTAGCTAGTTAAAACAACTATCCACATTTTGTTTCTATACTTCTGGTTGCTTCTTACTTTTTTTTTCAAAAACATGATTTTTAAAATTATGTATATTACTTTTTCAAAAACATACTGGGGCGCCTGGGTGGCTCAGTCGGTTAAGCGTCGGCTTTGGCTCAGGTCATGATCTCACAGTTCATGGGTTCGAGCCCCACATCGGGCTCTGTGCTGACAGCTAGTTCAGCACCTGGAGCCTGCTTCGGATTCTGTATCTCCTCTCTCTCTGACCCTCCCCAGCTGACGCTGTCTCTCTCTGTCTCTGAAAAATTAGTAAAAAAACTTTTAAAAAGACATAAAAAAACAAAAACATTACCCAAATTCATGCATTTAATCCCCACGTTTGCATATTTATTTCACTACTAATTTCTTCTTGTTTTAAACAACACTAATATGAGCATCTGTGTAGATACATTTTTGTGAATTTCTGATTATTTCCTACAGATAAATGCCAAGAGGTGGAAATAGTGAATTAAACAGCACAAATTATCAAAACTTTAAAATAATCTTCCCCAATGTTTTTTCTAAACCTACTTGTATGAGTATCTGTTTGTTACCTTTCAAAAAATCAGCATTATCATTTAAAGACTATAAGTTTCATAGCTTAAAATGGTATCTTAATCCTCAGCCCTATTTGGTAACAGATAAAGTTAATTTCTTTATATGAAAAAAAATTTTATTCTTTTGTCTTCAGTCTATTTTCTTATTGGAGCCTCTATCTGTTTCTTATTCATTTTGGCATAGTTTTATAATGTGTTTTTGTCCCCATTTTCTCCCACTTCCAAATACCCCTGCTTCATTCAAGAGAAATATATATATATTTGCTTATCCAAATTGTAAATGGTTCTTCATTCCCCTAGAGCTTTAAGACAGACATTCAGTGATTCTAGGTTGTCTGTCTACATAAGCCTATCCATAGTTATTGATCACCATCCTCAATACCAATGATGTGTGGACCCTTATTAATGATGTGTGCCAAGAGTTTTTTCCCTAATGGCTTCTCTTTCTCTTATCATCTGAAGTCTTTCACTCCTGACTCCCACACTGCACAAATCTTATCTATTTACCCCAACTCACATGTATCTTTCTTGGTTTTTTACTGGGAGTCTTTGCTGACACTTTCCTCTTTACCTCACATACTTGATCCATAACCAAGTATAGTTGATCCTTGAACAGCATGGGTTTAAACTGTGGGGTCCACTCGTATGCAGATTTTTTTAACAATACAGTACTCTCAATGTATTTTCTCATTTTTATGATTTTCTTACCTTTTTTCTCTAGCTTAATTTACTGTAAGAATACAGTGTATAATACATTTAACATACACAATATATGTTAATCAATTGATTGTCAGTAAGGCTTCCAGTCAAGAGTAGGCTATTAGTAGTTAAGTTTTGGGGATGTCAAAAGTGATATGCAGATTTCCCACTTGCGGGGGCGGGTGTCAGTGTTCCTAACCCCTGCACTGTTCAAGAGTCAACCAAACTCTTAATTTTACTGCATAAATACAGTTTAAATTCTCTTACATAGCTGAACCAACATTACCACCATCCCAGGCTACAACTTAACCCTGTATTATCTGGACTATATGAATAGCCACCTCCCCTGCCTATAATTCATTGCTTTTTAGTATGCCTAGTACTAACATTTCTAAAAGGCAAGAAAAAATCGATCACAGTTCTTACCCTTGCTTAAACCTCCATCAATAGATTTTTATTGAACTTAGGATCGAGTCCCAAACTCTTCGTGAAGACTACAGATTCCTGCAGGAGCTGGCTCTCTTCGCCGTCATCTTTCACTCCTTCCCCTACATGCAGCCTTGGTCACTGTCTTCCTCAAATACCCTACCACTTTTTTCTCATCAGCACTTTCCTATATCCTTTTTTCCTCTGAGCTACTCCCTTCCCTGCACCCATATCCTGCCCCCCCCCCCCCCCCCCCCCCCCCC
>NC_043709.1:32884985-33029151 GCF_006229205.1 Suricata suricatta | reverse complement strand
CCTAAGTATAGTTCATAGTTTTCAAGTCAAAGCCTGTGTTCTATGCTTCTCTATAATCCTTATAGGAAAGAAAATTTTGCAAAACAGCAGATGTTAAATATATATAGCAGTTGAGATAAATGTGTGGTTGAATAGTCACAACACTGACCTCTTCAAATGACATTGAAAGACAGGTAGTCAAAACAAAATTTGGTACTGAGGGAAAATAGAAGAAAGGGGATAAAAGCATTACTACTGGTCAGTTGGAGGTGGATTGATAATCAGATTATTAGTATTGATGATGTTCTCAGTTCTCTAGTTGCTTATGAGGAAATCCGTTAATGCAGAAATATCAATTTGCTTGAATGCAATTCAAATGAGAGATTGAATTAATTCAAAACTTGCCATTTTCTCTTCTATAATGATAAGTATTATTAATTGTTTTTTATTGTCCCATCAAATAATTCTTTTTTTTATTTTAAACAATCTCTTTTATTCTTTTTTGCTTTCCTCTTTTATTCTTAAAAACATCCCAGTCTGGGACAGCTGGTGGCTCAGTAGGTTAAGTATCCCACTTGATCTTAGGTCATGATCTCCCTGTTTGTGGGTTTGAGACCCTCATTTGGTTTTCTTTTTTTTTTTTCTTTCAAATAATTCTTTTAAGGAACAGCTCAAGCAGGTAAAGAAGCATCGGAGAGTAGGTAATAAGGTCAAGGGAAACCCAAAACAAAAATATAGTTGTCTGAATTATTTAGCTTCAACCTAATCCAGTTAGAACACAGGTCAGATCTGGTACCTTCTCACTGCCATAATTAAGCATAAGGAGGAGTTCAGGGCATTACCTTCATTGAGAACAGAAAGGCCAGGGGCTAGCCTCATTTCCTCAGGTCATGAGTGAAACCTAAAATCAGAATCAGTTATCCACTGCCAAATTATTCAGTATCTTTGGGTGTATGTTTTTCCCAGGTTGTACTGTGTCTCAGGTTGGAACTTGCCCTTTCTTCCTGCCATCCACATCTACTTGAAAGAGTTTCTTTGTAATCTATGGATTTTGAAACAGTGTAGTCATATGTGTTTTGAGCAGTCAAAGGACAGTGTAGTCATATGAGTTGCTGAGTTCCTTGTAGAGTGTCAGAATGCAAATTTGAGTCTAGGGGCCAAAGAGAACTGATTCGCTCTTCAGAATTGAAGAAGAACTAAACACTTTAGGAGGGAGCTTGAGGAGTAAGAGATAATGGCCAAGCTGGAAGTTGGGAGGGGAGGGTATGTATGTGTTTGGGGGGGGGGCGGGCAGAGGAGCTGTTTGGAAGACAACCACCTGCTTCAGCAATGACTCCTTCCCCCAGACCTCTAGTTGAGTGCACTAAAGCCCTAACAACATGTAGTCTAAGTGGGCGGATTGAGCAAACTATTGAAGGGGTTAAGAGTCATATCTAAGTCTAAGATAAAACAGGGAAGCCAAAAAAGACAGAGTCCCGGCAGAGAAGAAGAAAGTGTGTAAACGTCCACTTCACGCTTAGTTTAGGCAGCTGTATAGGGGTCATCTAAAAAAGAGAGTTGTAGAGAGAGAGGGACGAAAATCATGAGAGACTATTGAATACTGAAAACTAACCCAGGGCTGAAGGGGTGGGGGAGGGGGGAGGGGGTGATGGTCATGGAGGGGGGCACTTGTGGTGAGAAGCACTGGGTGTTATATGGAAACCAATTTGACAATAAACTATTATTTAAATAAATAAATAAATACATAAAATTGACACTCCTAACTGAAATCTGTGTTTCTTTTTCTTTGCAAGAAAGCAAGATCATTTCTTAAGGGAAACTCCATGAAATTCAGTAACGTTGCAGGTAACTTAGTTAAAACAACAAAGGAACTAAACAAAGAAGCAAGTAAAAAATCATGTAAATTGATTTAAGGGAAAACAATCCTATGAAAAGTCAGTGTTTCATTGAAATATTTTGCAAATTATAAAAATATAAATTATAACCCGATTTCTTCCATGAAAGGTTTAATCTGAACCAAGTCACTTTACAATCTTGTTCAGACTGCCTTATTTACGACAGGCGATTGGTAATATTTGCGGCACTGTGACAGGTCTCGGTGATCTTCTGAGACCATTATATCTCTCAGAAAGATGATCCTTATCTGCATAACTGAATTGAATCTTCAAATATACATTTTGTTCCCATTACCAGCAATTCAATTAACTAAAACAAGCCATACTGATTACTAAAATGAATATCATTAAATATTTCAATTTTCTTAATTTTAGGAACAGACTCATGAAGATGATATCTGGGTAGGCAAGTGAAAATAAAAGCATGTTTTTTTTATTTTTTTAATGTTTTATTTATTTTTGACACAGAGAGAGACAGAGCACGAGAGGGGGAGGGTCAGAGAGAGAAGGAGACACAGAACCGGAAGCAGGCTCCAGGCTCTGAGCTAGCTGTCAGCACAGAGCCTGACGCGGGGATCGAACCCACAAACCTGAGATCTGACCTGAGCCGAAACCGGAGGTGTAACCGACTGAGCCACCCAGGCGCCCCTAAAAGCATGTTTTCTAAGAGTTCTGAATGATAATATTATTTTCCATAAATAGATAACTAAACATGTATTCTAGCCTTATTTAAGATACCTTTGCACATTTATCTATTCAATATTTCAAATCATGCTATTAAGCAATATTTTTATTTCAAAACTTAAATAATGTTGTTGTTAACTTCCGGTTTTCTGTTTGCTTTTGTTTTTTGTTTTTTCATTTTGACCTGATCCTATTTTCTCTGACTGGAGCTACCTGTGATACATCCTAAAACAGCCAGGACCTAACAATAATACATGTGTATGCGAAAATGTATTCTTTAAAAATACATTTGCATGTAAATGTTCCAAACGCATGTATTAGTGGGTATTTTTATTTACATAAAAGGAAACGGAGAGAGGGTAAGTGAACTTCAATATCATATCGTGTCAGCTGTAGAAGAGAAATTCAAATCCTAATTTCTAAATTAAATTCATCTTCTCTGACATTACCAAACAATGGAGAACACAGAGGTAATACAGATACAGATAATGGCAACACAAAGTCATTTTTTTGCCCCCAAATATTTAGAGGTTTCAGATGATTTACATTTTCATAGTATTATCAATTCGTATCTGCAACATCCGTGTGAAAACCTAGTAAGAACTCCGTGAGTTAGATTAGGTGATGTGCTTCATCACTATTTCTTTAATTAGCTGAATAATTGCTTCAGCTTTTCAATTCTTTTTCCATAGAGACTTGAGACTCCACTTTCATTGCATGAAAATCACGTTCAGATTTTTCAAAGGTAATTTGTTCAATTTTGTTCACCAAAATGATTGACAGCTGTTCAGAAAAAAACAAAATCCAGACAAAGCCAAGCACTGAAAATCACTGATCCATGAAAGAAAGCTTTATTTTATTTTATTTTATTTTACTCTAGGAAAAACCTACCCAGATTTATAATTTATTAATATTTTATGTTTTTGTATACTCATATATTTATGTCAAATGCCATCAACTTGCCTATATTTATATGTTTACATATCTATTTCTGGATTTCAATTAGTGTTTTTGAGAGACATGTAGGGTCTCCAAGACTGAAACATATTTAGTCAAAGTAAAGTCGGAAAAAAGGCAGCATGCACAATGGACTATGCGGATATGGAAATTAGAAATTCAAATGTGATATAAACTTGACCATACCCTTTTTTACACATGACCTTGTATTTCATGGTTTTTACATATTCCTTATTGTCTTTGAAATGAGGTGCATCTTAATCATAAGGGTAATTGGTTGATTCCGTAATAACAAAAGAGGAAATAATTTTATTTAACTGGATTCAGCTCCGTATTTGAAAGGTCGTCTGATCACAGAGCATATAAAATCCTAACACTTAGAGGCAAACCGCCCTTGAATGGTTTAAGCTGTTTCAAACCATCATGTGTTTGTGTGTGTAACATGTGACGTACAATAGCCAGTTTTTGCCATCTGTGTTGTTGCCCTTAGCAACAGAAAAGCATGTGACAGTGCTTATGTGACTCCGCTGGCCTGCAACAGTGTGTAGAAGGATTTAAGCAAAATGAAACAGACAGAAATATTGATCCAGACAACTGGAGTTTTCAAGTGTTACTGCAGTGATCATGCAGACTGTTAAGAGAATTAAGGAGCAAAGAAAACTGGCAGGGAAAACTGAAGTGAGAGACTCTGGCAGCAGAAAGGGATATGTTTTCCAGAGGTTATTGTAAAGTTAAATCTAAATTATGTACCTGTAGAACAAATGTGATCGTTTTATTTCTTTTTCCCCATCATTTTATAACTTATACTCAGTAAATAAGGCCAACCTGTATTTTGCTGCTTAATATGAAATAGGTAGTTCTAGAATCACAAATACCTTCCTGTTACCATCATAGTTAAGTATAAGACTGAAGATTCCATTAATAACAACTATGCTCATTTAAAGAAAGCTAGGGAAATACATTTTAGATGAGATACTTTTTTAAAAAAATTTTTAATGTTTTATTTATTTTTGATACAGAGAGAGACAGAGCATGAGACGGGGAGGGGCAGAGGGAGAGGGAGACACAGAATCGGAAGCAGGCTCCAGGCTCTGAGCGTATCAGCACAGAGCCGGATGCGGGGCTCAAACCCAGGAACGTGAGATCATGACCTGAGCCGAAGTCGGAGACCTAACCGACTGAGCCACCCAGGTGCCCCTAGATGAGATACTTTTTATGGAGTTCATAGACCGTCATAAATTGAATAGAATTATAAGATCACATATAAAAAGATATAATGTTATGTACACTATATAATTGGGCCAAATGCAAAAGCATAAGATGTTTTCAAATATAATCTTTTTAAAAAATCGAAACAATAATAAAATTATGAGAGGGAAGATTCTGTAGTGCTCATGATAAACTCAATTTACTCTATTTAGAAATTCTGGCTCTATATCATTAAACAAAAAGAAAAAAATGCAGATGTAACAACATAAGGGCCAATGTTAGATACATATCGTGTAGACAAAAAGACTTCTGTGTCCTGTTACCCTTCCATGTAAGTTTCAGTGATTTAATATTCTACCTTAAAGAGAATGACATTGTGAGGAGAACTACTGTGAAAAGAACACATCTAAAAAGGGAAAATACCTTCACTTTTACTATCTTATGTTTACTGTTATAAAGAGAAGAGGAAGTATATGAACTTTACACTTACCAAATAGTTCAATGGATAGGAGAACCAAATATTTATATTTCTTTATATGATCTTATTGCAAAAGCAGTATAAAGTATGCTGCCTTATGCCCATTTTATAGACAAGAAACTTGAAAGTTCAATAGCTTAAGTGACTCTCCTAAGGCTATTACGTAAGAACTGAGTCTATATTTTTACCCAAGCCTTATACATGCCCTTGCTTGCCACTAAGCCACTTAGAAGAAAGTCTGTGTGCACTCACATTCAATATTTGTACAAATACAAGAGGTGGGCAGTACATTTTAACTCTGAGCTTCCATAAAGTCCAGCTGGTGAGATAAATACATCAGTTATGACTTTTCTCATTTTTCAAAAGGTATTAATTCAGTACCTACTCTGTGTATACAGATATGCTACTAGGTAATAGATACACACTGGAGGGAAATCATACCTAGTGGTTCCCTTATATACGAAGCAGAGTCCATAGGAGATCTAGCTATCTGTGTATTTATCTATTCTATAATCTATCTATCTATCTATCCATCTCTCTTTCTGCTGTGATGTCCTATAATCTGTGCTTTGCATGCTGGGAACCCAGGAGGGCAGGTGATAGAGACTCCAGTCTGAATCTAAAGATCTGAGAACCAGGAGCACTGGGACAGGAGAATACCATGTCTCAGCTCAACAGTCAGATAGAGAGTAAATTCAACCTTCCCCCATCTTTTTGTTCTAATCAGGCACTCAAGAGATTTCAGGATGGCCATCCACACAAGCGGGGGTAGGTATTGGAGGGCGTCTACTTTTTTAGTTCACCAATTCAAATGTTCATCTCTTCCAGACACACTCTCACAGATATACCCGTAAATAATGTTTAACCAGATATCTAGCATCCCATGGCCTAGCCAAAATGACAAATGTAAATCAGCTATCACATCTTATCTGTTCAAGCTTTGCCTTATGGAATCATAGCCTCATGGAATTACCATGCCCTCTTAGTCCGCATTGAAATGGTAAAATAAAAGATTAATCCAACGTTTTATTTTCTGTCTCTTCAGTAAGAATACCATTGCTCTAATTCAGAGTTCTAGAACTCTGTCTGACCCCATAATTTTAATTCAATGAATGATTAAAGTAACCAAACCTAAATATATCATTAGAGTCTATGGAAGGAGGATTTTTGGTTTTATAAAGTGGGAAAAGGGGGTGGAGGGGAATGTCAGACAGCTTTAGGAATGAGAAAGAGGCATGAAAATAGAGACGGATTGGAAACAAAACTTAAGAAGTTTGACTACAAATGAGAAGAATAATGAAGTGAGACAATAGCTAGAAGTTCAAACAGAGAGGAGGCAAGCATTTTAAATGCTTTTGTTTAATTTTGCTTTGTTGTGACTTTTAAGGCCACAGGCTTATTTAACAGGCTTACCTGAACAGGTTTACTTACATGTTGATGAAAGTGTGGCAGACTGCTAATTGGTCCTCAAAAGTTATTCTCTTCTTCTGCAGAAAGAGAATTTTATAGAACTTCCTTATGACCCAGCAATTGCAAAGATATAGGAGCACTGATTCAAAGGGGCACATGAACCCCAGTGTTTGTAGCTATCAACAATAGCCAAATTATGAAAAGATCCAAAATGTCCACCAACTGACAAATGGATAAAGAAGATGTGGCATATACTTGCAATGGAGTACTACTTGGCGATGAAAAAGAATAAAATTTTGATACTTGAAACAACATGGATGGAACTGGAGGTATAATGCTAAGCAAAATAAGTCAGTCAGAGAAAGACAGATATATGATTTCACTCATGTGTGGAATTTAAGATACAAAACACATGAACATAGGGGAAGGGAAGCAAAAATAAGATAAAAAATATAGAGGGAGACAAACCATAAGAGACACTTAAAAATTCTTTTAATGTTTATTCATTTTTGGAGAGAGAGAGAGAGAGAGAGAGAGAGAACATGAGTGGAGAAGGGACAGAGAGAGAGAGACACAAAATATGAAGGAGGCTCCAGGCTCTGTACTGTAGGCACAAAGCCCGAAGTGGGGCTGGAACTCATGAACTGTGAGATCATGACATGAGCTGAAGTCAGACACTTAACTGACTGGGCCACACCAGCACCCCCGTAAGAGACTCTCAAATACAGAGAACAAACAGAGTTGTTACTGGGGTGTTGAGTAGGGGCTGGGCTAAATGGGTGATTGGCATTAAGGAGGGCACTTGTTGGGATCAGCACTGGCTGTTACATGTAAGTGATAAACCTCTAAATTCTATTCGTGAAATCATTTTTACACTATATGTTAACTAACTTGGATTTAAATTTAAAAATTAACATATGTATATATATTTTAAAAAATAAAATCAATTTTTAAAAAAGAAGTAGAATTTTAGCTGGGCATATGGTGACTCAGCTGAAGATTACATTTCTCCACTTGCCTTGGAGGCATGTGGCCATATGACCAAGCTCTAGCCAATGATATATGAGTGGAAGGGAGTTTTGCAACCTGGGCAATTCTTCCTTAAAATGGGATTTTGTGCTTTCCACTTCTGTTCTTCCACTCTACTTACTGTGGGGAACATGTAGAAGATGGAGTGACTTAATTCAACCATGTGGGAAAGCAATAGGATGAAGGGAAGTCAGGTCTGTGAATGGATCAGAAGCACTCTGCATTTCATCTGCAGACAAATTAGGGAAGAGAGAAATAAGCATTTATCTTATTGTGCCCCTTTATGCTGGAGTCTCCTTTCCCTAGATGAGCAGCCTACACTTGAACTAGTACTGAAAGGATTAAGTAAAGAGGGAGAAGTTAGAGGGACCATAGTAAAAAGAAGCAGATGAGATTCATAAGAAGTTACAAGAATTAAGAATGACACTGTATATTACCATGTGAGTATTATATATATACACATAACAAATATATATCTTTCCTGGCCCTGAGACTTGAAAGAAATTTCTTTTGGATCTTCATATCTTCGTATGTTAACAAACATTAAAAAAATACACATTGCATTTTGTACACCGGCTTATTGGTCATTTCTCAGTGCCTATATATGAACCAATGTCAAAACCCTATTTAATAAATACTACTCTGTGAGGTTACAAATTAATAAGGGTATAGGTCTTTGAAAATCTGGCTTGATACGACATATATTTGGAATATTTAGAGATACAAACAATTGCATCTTTTTTAATAAACAAACTTTTAATAAGAATTAGCAAAATATTAGGATGCCTGCGTAGCTTAGTCGATTAAGTTCAACTCTTTTTGTAAAAAAAAAGTTTGTTTATTTATTTATGAGACAGCAAGAATGAGAGAGAGAGAGAGAGAGAGAGAGAGAGAGAGAGCGAGCGAGCAGGGAAGTGTCTGACTCTTGATTTTGGCTCAGCTTATGATATCACATGTTCATGAGATTGAGCCTCATGTATGGCTCCTGGCTGACAGCAGCTTGGATTCTTGGGATTCTTTCTCTCTCTCCCGCTCCCCCCCACCCTCTGTCTCTCAAAATAAATAAACATTAAAAAAAGAATTAGCATAACATTTAAGGTTTTAACCTTAATAAAAATTAAGATAATTATTTTTATTTGAATACCAATCCGAATACCTATCTATCTTCTTAAACCAAAGATCTATCCAACTCAAATATCTAATATACTATCAAGAAGTAGTTTAAAGAATATATTAGTGGCATACCAACTGATAAAGGATTGTTTATTCTAGCTCATGCTTGTGATTGTGGCGAAGTCTGATTAAATATGATCCTGCCTCCAAGACCGAGTCCTAAATCTAATTGTCTTTCTTTGCTTGGCATTTTGCCCAGGCACCATTCTCTCATTTGTTTGTTAAAAATGTCCAAATCAGAAGCTCCTTTTTTAAATAAACTTCTCCAACTTGCAAAGTTACCTAAATTTGAATATTCTTTTCATGCCAAAAGGATGTCATTTCTGCCTCTTCCTAATAAACAGCATTAACATTCACTAGTAGAGTATTTCTATGGCACTAGAAACAAAGGAATGTAGATACAACATTTCATAAGCTTTCATGTACCCTGTTCAGGGGAAGATAAGCTTCTGTACGCTTGACAGTTTGCTACAGTGTTTCTCCAATTTTAGTTAGTTACATACAAGTCCCATGACCAGTTTCTGGCTGGATACAACCTTGAGAGCACAGAAAAAGCAAGCTTACTCTGTAGACAGATTGCTTGTTCAAATCCCAGATCATTTCTCTTCCTAATTGCAAGTCATTGTGCAAGTTCCTTCAGGGTTCTCTGCCTCAGCTTCCACATCCGTGGATAGGGCACCTATGAGAAAAATCTGTGGTGAAAGTTAATCAGGTAATGATACATTCATACATTTGAATTCAAATATTCAAGAAGTAGAATGGTAAAAATATACTAAATTTTTTACACATATACAATCATTATTCATTCTACATATAGTTTTTTCCTTATGAATAAATATTATTAACTCTCTCATGCTACACTGTTGTTACCAAACTTTGTAATTTAGAAAGCATTGTTTTTATTTATCATTGAGAGACAGAGCATGGGCACGGGAAGGGCAGAGAGAGGAGGAGACAGAATCAGAAAGAGGTTCCAAGCTCTGAGCTTGCAAGCACAGAGCCCAACGCGGGACTAGAACTCACAAATCACGAGATCATGACCCGAGCTGAAGTCTGACGCTTAACCAACTGAGCCACCCAGACACCCCTAGGAAGCATTGTTAAAAAATACCTGGAAAACTTGAAATACACCCTTAAAATCTTAAAATGTGTAGAAAGCTGAAGTTCACATATAAAATGACATTTCTGTGGGGTCCCTGGGTGTCTCAATTGGCTAAATGTTTAATTTAGACTCCGGTCATGATATCATGTTTCATGAGTTCAAGCCATGCATCAGGCTGTCATCAGCTCAAAGCCCACTTTGGTTCCTCTGTCTCCCTCTCTCTCTGCCTTGCTCTTTCAAACAAAATTATTCCTCTATTAAACTTTAGCACTAGCATATCTTTGTCATAATTTAAGCTTTTAAAATAATAATTCTAAGGGCGCCTGGGTGACTCCGTCTGTTGACCATCCGAGTTTGACTGAGGTTATGATCTCGCAGTTGGTGAGTTCGAGCCCCACTTTGGGCTCCGCACTGACGGCTCAGAACCTGGAGCCTGCTTCAGATTCTGTGTATCCTTCTCTCTTTGTCCCTCCCCCGCTCACACTCTGTCTCTCTTTCTCAGAAATTAATAAACATTGAAAAACTTTAAATGATAATTCTAATAAATGTGACATATAGAATTGCTTAAAACTGAGATTTTAGTTCAGTGTTTAATTATGTCCATTGGGATTACTTATTGCTGTTGTAGGTATGACACAGGCAGTGCTTATGTGTACAATATTTTCATCTCATTTCCTCCAAACAAACCAGCTAAGACTTATGTAGAAATGAGGAAAAAACTTGCAGGCACTGATGTCAGTCTCTACCTCAATTTTGCAAAGCCCAATCCATTGAAATCCACAGGTTCTAAAGATGCTGTTAGCCTGTAGCTGTTTGCTGGCCTCTTTAACTTATTCTGAAAAACGGGTTTGTGCACAGAATGATGAATTAAGGCTGCGGAAAAATATTTTAGAGTTTATTCTTTCATATACTTTTAATGCATATACTGCATTTTTGCTCTATGGGGTAAGAAAGCATAAATAAAGCTTAATTTGGGGTTTCAGCCTGGGAAGTTCCACGGGCTGGGATGGCGACAGGTTGTTGTGGGCTGATGGAAGAGGAGATAGGAAATAATTCCTAATGCCTTTTTAGTATTGATAGGCATCCTTAAAGAATGTGTTGTGTGTGACATCTTGCTTTCTTTTCTCTACTGAGAGAAACATGCCAAGAGAAACATAGCAAAAAAATAAAATGCAGATAAGATGACGCAAAAGAGCATGGACAGAGATATACAGTAGATAATTTGTGGGTGTTTTTTTTCTGGTTGAGTAAAAAATGCAAGCCCCCCTTTTCTCTCTGGATTGCCTAAACAAACAAACAAACAAACAAACTGGAGTGCTTTTATAAAAAGCATGAGACTTTTGATTAATGGTTTCTAGCACTAATCTAGACCCTGAAGGTCTAATGTTTGGTAGAGTAAAATAGAGTAAGTTTAACCTTTTCAAAGTTATTGAAAAGGCTGTCATGTTTCTTTAGGACTTGGATGTTACAAATAATTGTATAGTTCATTTTTTATTTTAATTTCTTGATCTTGGACTTTCCAACCCCCAGAACAGTGAGAAATAAATTCCTGTTGTTTCTAAGCAGTCCAGTTTATGGTGTTTTGTTTTAGCAAGTCAGATGCACTAAGAAATTGGATTAGGGCTCCACTATTATGACCTCATTTAATCTTAATTACTTCTCTAAAGATCTTCTCTCCAAATATAGTCACTTTAGGGATTAGGGCTTTAATATATGAATTTTGCCAGGGGACACAAAAATGCAGTTCAAAACAGAGGCTAATATATACTTAATTTCTTTATTTTAACATTTTCCTTTTCTTTCAGGTTGAATAAATGGAAATACTGCTAGTTTTATACCTTCTACTGTTAGCAAATTGTTCTTACTATGACTAATTTGTTATACAGGATTGTACATACTTCTGTTATTTGGTGAATTTTTGGTATCTATTCACCCATTCTTTTATTCATCCCATCTTCTTTCCCCAATCCTATTTCTTTTTTGTAAGTTTATTTATATATTTTTGAGAGAAGAGAGAGGGAGAGCATAAGCGGAGGAGGGCAGAGATGGAGAGAGAGAATCCCAAGCAGACTCCACAGTCAGCATGGAGCCCAATGTGGGGCTTGAACTCATAAACCAGAAGATCATGACCTCAGCTGGAACCAAGAGTTGGACGCTCAACCAACTGAGCCACCCAGGTGCCCCTTCCCCCAAATCCTATTTCTATACATATTGCTTGTAGTTGTTTGTTCTTGAAAAAAAAAAAAAGTTTTGTTATTTGTGAGCATCTATTTGCAATTTACATATGTGATATTGTGTTATACACCACATTCTATTCCTTAATTTTTTTAATTTGACATTGTATTTTAAAGTTCCACCCATGATTCTCAATGGTGTTGTTCCACCTCCTAGGAACTATTTGAAACACCTGTGATAATACTGTCATAATTGAGAAAAACATAGTGGGTTTTAGTAGGTAGGGTTCAGGGATGACAGATGCCATATAATGTGAGGACAACACATACAAACTGGCTCTTAAACTACTTTTGAATGTCCCATGTTTATAATTATCGGAGGCAGAAAATAACTGAGTGTTTATATAAGCTTGAGATGTTCTAAGAGTTTTAATATAAACTGATTTTTTTTTTTTTAGGAATGCTACTGCCACACAAATCAAAGGAAATCTGTAATTTGTGTTGATTGGAATTTACTAAGATTTGGTTGCCATTTTGTAAAATCCTCTCATGCCAGTGCTGTTTATGGATTTTGAGTTACCAATGCAACAAGCCTATCAGTATATATTTGTATCTATCACATACACAGTAATTGTAAGCATCTGACTGCTTTGTTATGTCTTCTCTTGTGGTCATGCATGAACATTTTCATATTGAAATACATTTTATTTTATCATAATTACTTTCCAGTTATTTCTTTATTTTGTAATTAAGGTATAATATATCATTTTCAAGTAATGTAGATGGGATTCTTCCTTCCTTCCTTCCTTCCTTCCTTCCTTCCTTCCTTCCTTCCTTCCTCTTTCTTTTTCTTTCTTTCTTTCTTTCTTTCTTTCTTTCTTTCTTTCTTTCTTTCTTTTCTTTCTTTCTTTCTTCTTTCCTTCCTTCCTTCCTTCCTTCCTTCCTTCCTTCCTTCCTTCCTTCCTTCCTTCCTTCCTTCCTTCTTTCTGAAGTTCACCAACACTTTGTTATAAAAAGAGGTATTGATGGGGCGCCTGGGTGGCTCAGTTGATTAAGCATCTTACTTCAGCCCAGGTCATGATCCCACACTTCGTGAGTTCAAGCCCTGAGTCAGGCTCTGTGCTGACAGCTCAGAGCCTGGAGCCTGCTTCAGATTCTGTGTGTGTGTCTCTCTCTGTGTCCCTCCTTTACTTGCACTCTGTCTCTCTGTCTCCCCAAAAAATATAAATATTAAAACAGTTTTATTTTAAATAAAAAGAGGTATGGGGTCTGCTAGGATTGTGAATCATCATTTGTTATTTAATGCATTATTTTTAACTGCTCCCTGGTACTCTAAGGTGTGCATCCACCACATTTGCCTATCAGCTCTCAAGCGATGGACACTTAGCTTGTCTCCAACTCTCCAAAGACCCAATCCATGCTGAGATGAATATCTTGCTAATGTCCCCTTGTGCAGACATGTGAAAAAAAGTATATATCATATGATTTTGCAGTTCTCTAAATAGTTCCGTGATATTTGAGTATTTATAGAATATTTATCTTGGAATATTTGTAGAACTGCAAAGTCATAGGGTATATGTATATCTCATTGGATTAGGTACTGCCAGATTATTTTCCAGAAAGTCTATACTGGTCTGTATTCCCAACAGCAGTACTAGTTCTTTATATTGCCACCAACCTTGCCCTTATCCAGCCTTTAGTTTTCACTAGGCCAGTATGTGAATGTAGTATCTTGTTACTGTGAAAGTGTACATTTCTGGTGTGTGTGTGTGTGTGTGTGTGTGTGTGTGTGTGTGTTATTTATTTACCTATTTTTCTAATGAACATCTCTACAAATGCTAATGGACCTTGGGGTTTTCTTTTCTATAAATAGCCTGAACACACTTTTGTCTATCAGTTTTCATTGGGATTTCTCTTATTTTTTTGTAAATATGTCAGAGTTCTTTTATAGCTATTAGACCTTTGTTAGTTTTAAACATTACAAATATCTCCTTTCAACTGTTATCTGTTCACTTTGTCAGTAGAGTCCTCTGTTGATCCAAAAGGCTTCATTTTGATATATTCACTTTTTCCCAGGTGGTTTGTGGTTAAGAAGTCTTCCTTAACACCTAGGTCACAGAGATAATCTTTTTTAAATTTTATTCTGTAAACCTTATAGATTTATTTTTCATGATTAGGATTCTATACTATCTGACTTTCACCTTTGTATGTAGAGTTTATTAGGGGTTCTTTTATTTTTTCATAATATAATGTAATATAATATGTCATTTTCCCCAGGATCGCCACTAAATATTCTTACATTTGACTTAAATATGTGGTGTTAAATTTATCACTTACCTAATGTCCATATATACACAGATCTATTTCTTAACACTCTGTTGCTTACAGTGTTATCTTTTTCTGATTACAGAACTATCTTTCTGTATAATTTTGACTCTTTTATGATTTAAGTATCTAGAAAGGTATATCCTCTATCTTTTCATTTTTGTGGTTGATTTAAACATTCATTAGACTTTATTCTTCCATATAAACTTTGGAGCAAGCTAATTTTATTCTTCAAATTATTCTACTAAAATTTTTTATTGAAATTGTTTTAAATAGATGAATTAAATTTTGAAGCATCGATAGCATATTATTCTAGTCAAGACTGTAATTCTAATTTTCATATCATCCTTTATGTCTCTTTTTTAAAAAAAAGTTTTACATTCTCTTTGTAGAGCTTTTGTGCATTCTGAATTATTTTATTTGAATCATAATTTGTAGTTATTTTTGTTATAAAAGGTATCTCATTCATATTAGATTTTCTAATTCATTGGTATTGGTGAAGCAAATAGTGCCAATTTTGCTTCTAGAAAATTACCTCAACTATCTTACTCTAAATGTATTATCATTGGTTCTTTTATTTTTAAAAAAATTTTGAGATTTATTCATTTTTTGAGAGACAGAGAAAGACAGATCATGAGTGGGAAGGGGCAGAGAGCAAGGGAGACACAGAATCCAAAGCAGTCTCCCAGCTCTGAGCTGTCAGCACAGAGTCCCACATTGGGCTTGAACTCATAGACTGCGAGACCATGACCCGAACTGAAGCCTGATGCTTAACCGACTGAACCATACAGGCACCTCGTTCTATTACTATTTTTAAGTAGGTGATCATATCTTCTGCCAATTGTAAAAGTTTATCTCAACCCTTTCAATTGTTGCCTTTCTGCTTGGCACCCATTAAACACTTTACATTTCAGATATTTTACTCTGTTGAGTTTTTCTCCTTTTATTTCACTGAGGCTCTCTGTTTTCTGATGTTGGCACTTCTAGTTTTCCCTTCCTTATCTCTCAGCTTTTCTCTCATATAGTATTCTTTCCTACTGCTTCTTCAGTTTCTGAATCTCAACTTTCCAATCCTTTGCTGCATTCTTTAGCAGCATGTATCTTGTTTTTTCCTCCATTGATTCTGTTCATTTCAAATACTGTATTTTTTGCACTTAGTGTAATATATCTTAACTAGGAATTTTAGGGGGATATTTTGTTAGAGTCCCCTTTTGTTCTAGTCTCAGGGTGTCTTTATCTTTATTTTTTTGTCTTCTCAAGTTTAATTACCAAGCTTATTTCAAATTCATGATTTATCTGTTCTGATGATACTTTTTCAGATGGCAAATATTATTCAGCTTTTGTTTTGTATTTTGCTTGTTTGTTTCCCTTCATATTGTACTTTTTGGGGGTTCTGGTTATTATTGGCTGTCAGGCCATATTATTCAAGAAGGCATCAGTTACTTTGTTTGGCAATAAATATGGGAAAGGGCCAAAAGCCAGACCCTAGTTTGTGTCCACCCTGGTGAGTTTAATGAGATTAAAGGAGGTGGCACCAAGGGTGAAATGTAAAGGACAGCTGTTGTCTCTTCCTCGTTCCTGATCTTCCACATGCAAATCTCTTATGATTCCTGATTCATCACCTGGACAATCTCTTGTCTAGTCATTGCTTCCCTTTTCAATGTAGCAGGGAAGATACTGATTATCTAAAGGAAATTTGTACTTAGAAAAGAGCAGAACTAGTAATCAAAATGAGAAACATAATCAGTGTGGAAAAAATAGGATGGATGGAGCTCAAGAAGGAATTAGTGAGCTAGAATATCAGATTGAGTATTTAGGAGACAGCAAGAAACAATAATGAAATGTTTTGAAATTAGTTTTAAGAACCCCTGAAAGACATGGAGGATATAAGTAGAAGTGTATTGGATGTAGTATGGATAAGTCATTTAGCTGATGAGCAGGCCACCCAAGCACATGTAAACAACCCTCAGAGTATACTTTCATTCATATGAAATTATAAAACTGCATTTCTCTGTGAAAAAATAAATGAGCAAGAAAAAAAAAAAAAGAAAATTCCAAAGGTCAATGAAAGTCAAGAGGTCAAAGAAATAGATACTTTTTAAGCTAGAAAATTTAAGTTTAAAGAATGGCATATCAAATGCCACTTCATTTGGACAAGATTCATAAAACTGCTTTGGAGAGGATTTATTTCCTTGCGAAAGATGTCCAGCAAAGAAGAGATAGAACTTTAGTGATATTTAAAGGGTAGTTAACTTCCTATGTGAGGCTACAATTAAATTTAAAAGAAATTTGTGAGTTTCTACAAATAATCCCAAGAGACAACAAGTTGCTAAATTTCCCTGTGCTGCCACTGAACTTTACTGTAAGTTGGTTTGGGAATTTTAATTGCTTTTGAGTAGACAATTTAAACCATAAAGAGCTGAAATGTTGCCATGGTAGCATTTCCTCCCCAGTTGGGGAAGCTATAAAGAAGAAAGGATATAGGTCAGAAGGTGTTTACACTGAAAAACAACTGCATATTAAAAATAAATGCTTTTGTTAATGTCATATACCAAAGGAGAACTGTGAATCCTAGTTTTGAGCTACTAAAGACAGACTAATTCATCTTTGGGAAGGGGAACCCAGCTGTGCTGTCAGACATGGGCATTCAAGGTCGAGAAGATTCTCCTTTCTGTACATTGGTAGTTCAAGGAAAAAAAATGGTGACCATGATAAACTGTTTGTTCCTGGTTTCATCTGTGTTCCCGAAAGAGAGATATATCCAATTGAAGAACTCCCCCAGAAAGCAATTCAGAAGGATCAACTCTATGATCAATAATTATTCATTCTGTACACTGATGAGTGGCCAAAAGGGTGAAAGTTACAGAAACAAATCAAGTGAAATTAGTCAATAACTCAGAGGCAGGAGAAATGAAAGAAAGAAATAACAAAGTAAGAAGGAAAGAAGTTTAAAGCATGGCATATCAAATGCCAGTAGGAAGTACAAAGTAGGAAAGAAGGTAAGGAAGGAAGATTAGAAGGAAGGAAGGAACGAAGGAAGGAAGGAAAGAAGGAAGGGAGGAAAGGAGGGAGGAAGGAGGGAAGGAATGGAAAAAGAACACTGTAAAGTACGAGTCTCCCTAATAAAAGAATGAAGACAGCCTTTGCAAAACAGTGGCTGATGGAAATCTGGAGGCTGACTTCACAGCATCCGTTGATTTCGACAACACAAGACAACCATGACTTTTCTCATGGGGGAATTCACACTTTGCAGGATTACTGAATTTGGTTTGGATAAGGTTAACTGGATGCTCAGTTCTAAGGGTGGTGTCTAATGGCTTCAGCTAGTAATATATTCTATTCTCCATTGAAAGAAGTGATTAATTCCAGGATGGGCAGATCATCCAATGTGATCCAGTACTTACATATACTTTAAGTTTCTAAAAAAGAAAAGCTCTTTTAACCTCCGGAGGGTGGCGACGTGAAGACTTGAGTTCTTTCTGCAGCCATCTTGGGACTGCCAGGAAAAGTGTGAAGCTAATAGAAGTCATCAGTGGAAACTGGGGATAAAGATTACCTCAGGGGAGGCTGAACCAAGACATGGATTGAGAATATTTCAACCTTCAACCAAAGCATACCAGAAGGCAGAACTATGCAAAGACTTTTCAGATGCAGGATGTAGTACAGTCTTGATTTTTCCTATGTCCTTTTGAATTGGATTTTCCATTTTTTGCTTTTGGGACAGAATTCTGATAAAATGTCCTGTAATTCCAAAGTAATTCTTCTCCTTCAATCCAAATCGAGATAACTGAAGTAAATGAAGCACAAAATAGTTGTTATCTCCTTGGGTTCAGAATCCATGAAAATCTCTGGAACACGCATTTGTGACCTCCTGTGTTCAAGGAACTATACAGGATATAAAAATGAACAAACCAAAGCCTGTGGCATTCAGAGCACAAAAATGAGCATAGGACTAGAATAGGTAACACATTTAGCAATGAGGTAGATATTTTATTTTTACCATTTACAAATAAAAATTAAGTTTAATTTAACTTACAAATTAAATTCAGGCACTGAATTTAAGTACCTGCCTCAAGTTGTGCACTAAGACTACAGTGGGTGGCTGACGTCAGTCTTCTGTGACCTCCAGGAAATATCGAAAAAAGGAAGAACTGAAAACCAGTTAAGCAGAGGCATGCAGGCAATATTTTTGAACAATCAGAAATGATAGATACATAATGAATAAAGATAGCCTACAGATCTTTCTTCTATCTATGTGGAAATCAACAAACCTGAATTTTAACAGGCAAACAAATACCCTAGGACTCACGCGTATTTAGAGAGCTGCTTGCAGACATGTTTACCTCTTTTTCCTTTCTGTATATATATTCTCCTGTTGCTAACAACTTCAGAGCTTTGAGGTCGGGTTTCTTTCAGTCTGCAAAGAAGTGACAGAACTGATGAGGGATGTAACTGTGAACCCGGGCACTTTGATGTATACAAATTGCCGGCCAATCAATAGTAGTAAATATTCTGTGCTGTCTATATTAAATTCATACATCCACATATCCCATCTGTTTATTGATATATCTATTACTAATAAAAACAGCGTAACTCTTGTTATAAAGAATTTGACTGGTTTTTGTCTCTGGTGCCTAAAAGGGGAACTAAATCCCTGGAATTTCTTCTGTGATAGGACTTCTTTGTCATGCATAGGGGGCCCTGATAGTTGTAGAAATGACTCATAATGCCCTTGAGTTAGTTTATGGTAACAAGATCATTTAGGACAGGACAAGCCAGCCACTCAAGGAAAACCAACCAGGTGTTTAAAGGCTTGAAGCTTGCACTACGTGATATCAGCCAATGTCTTTGACCTCTAGGAAAGAGAGGGAGGCTGCCAATTGAATTTAATCAGGGGGCCATTTATTTAACCAATCATGCCGCTGTAATGAGCCTGCAATACAAATTCTGGGCACCGGAGTGCTTGGGTAGCTCAGTCGTTTGAGTGTCCGACTTTGGTTCAGGTCATAATCTCACAGTTTGTGAGTTGGAGCCCCACATCAGGCTCACTGCTGTCAACACAGAGCCTGCTTTGGATCCTATATCCCCTCTTTCTCTGTCCCTCCTTAGCTCACACACTCTGTCTCAAAAGTAAATAAACATCAAAAAGAATAATTCTGGCCACCAAAATTCTGTCGAACGTTCTATTTAGTGAATACAAGGATGTGCTGGTTGGGTGATTGTACCCTGATTCACAGGGAGAGGACACAGGTGCTCTCTGTTTCTTCCCAGATTGTACCCTCTGGGCCTTTATCATTGATTGGTCTTCCAATTTGTATCTTTCATAAGAAAGCCTAATCAAAAGTACAGCACTTTTGTGAGTTCTGTGAGTCATTCTAGCAAACTATGGAACCTGAAGGAGTCATGGGAACCTCCAAATTTATAGCCATTCAGTCAGAAGTGTGGGGACCCCTGGTGATCCTTCAAGTGTGCTGGCATCTGAGGTTAGGTTCAGTCTTTTGAGAGACTGTGCCCGTAACTTGTGGGGTCTTTGCTAACTTTCTGTGGCTAGTACCACAATTGAATTATAATATATCCAATTAGTTTTAGACCAATTAGTTTGAAATGGAATAATAACATAACACCATCGTGAAATTTCAGGGCTAAGAAAATATCGTAACTCACATAGTTTAAAGTGTCAGTATTTAAGGAAAACAATAAATGTTCCCTTAATCTTTTCTTCAGTAAGGCATAGTCAGTGTTCCAGAAGACCTTGAGGGAATGCCTGGAAATTTTGAGAGATAATTTGATGAAAGACTTCTGAAGAGGGCTATTGTTCAGCAGCTTCTAAGTTGGAGCTAATGTTGTTCAAAGTTAATAGTTGGAGGAAGAGAGACAAACAATGGCACCCAGACATGAATTTCCTTTTGCACCTCATTCTGTACTGGGGACAGAATACATTCAAGGTATTTTGCTTATTGTCAAAGTCAGATGAGGTAGGTTGGATGGGAAGAGAGCTTCTGAGGCTCAAGTAATTATGTGACTCTGGAGACTTTATGGAATTGATCCAGAGCTCAATTTCAAGTTACTAAATGCCTAACCCTGTAATTTTTTGGAATTTTTTTTTTTTGCCATAACATACTGGTCTAAGAATTAAGATGGGCTTGTGCTAAAGTCATAAACAGGGAACATGTATTTACATATTCATTATTTATGGTCATTATTATAGTTACCGAAAGAGTACATCCTCACTTTTCCATTCCATAATACCCTGCACTCAATCTTATTCCTCCTAAGAGAGGGACCTTCCCAGAAAAGTGAGGCAACTAGCATTGCCAGAAAGTACTGAGTGCTGATTTAATGTCAGTGCTCATGATTTTATAGTGTTCTGTGCCATTATAATATTTTACCCAGCAGACTTCAATTACACTGAACCCAGCATAAACTTGGGTTCTGAGATTAAGATAGAGATAGGAATGATTGCAAAAAAAGTTACTAATGAGTCATGAATCTGATTAAATAAAAAAGAAAGTGAAGACAAGAGGTGGCTATTGTCTCACAAGAAGTGAATAGTGGGACATGGATGTATCAATGGTCTAGAGAACTACAAAGGTAGAAGAATTGATTTTATGGGACACTATGGGCAAAGTGGCTAGAAGTGTGGGGCAGATGTCAAGGTATTTTTGTAGTCTCACCTGAAGTCTTCTGAGTTCAGAGGGCCAGAAGGCCCAACCACCTCAGCTTGTTGCCTTTAGGAGACAAGATTTATAACTAGAAGTCGACACTGATGGGCCTCAAAGTAAAGTCTAAATCTCAGTTTATTTTCAGTATCTTTCACACTTGAAAAGCAAACTTCTGAACTCTATGACTGTTTCGTTCACAACTAATTTTGAAGTTATCGGTAGTGTTTGATTTTCAGGTAAAATTATTCTAGAGCTTTTAAAACAGTGCCCCCCTGAGGCATTTCTGAAATCAGGCACAGAACTACTTCCTTCATTCTACCTGCCGCTCCAGGAGGCAAGAAAGTCAGTTCAGTGATTAATCGATGAAGCATACTCTTTTTTTCAACAAGTCCACTCTATCACCCTAGCTCCATGGTTCTTAGCCAGGGACACAACATGTACATTCCTCAGAGCAATTAGGAAGCTATTAGAATATATTCTTTAGAGTAATTATGCTGCCAATATCATTTATGTATTTTACAAATACATAAATACGTTGTTCATCTACAATGTGTTATGTACAGTTTTAAACACTCTACAAATGTTGAATTTTTTAATCCTAACATACTAGTACCACTTTTTTGTAGGTTTACTTTTTTTTAATTATTTTTATACACATCCAAATAAGGAAACTGAGCTACAGAAAGGAAAAATAATTTCTAAAGGTTATAGCTCGTATCTGGCACGATTTGAGCCCAGAGCACCTGATTCCAAAACCCTGCATTAACCACTCTACATCTCTCAGTGGTCCTTAAAGTCATGAGGTTTTTGCCAAGGGGAGAGTTGGAGAAGGCTCTCAAGGTAATGGGAACAGAATGAGTACAGACATGAAGAGGAGTGAAAGAACTTATTTGGAAACCTCAGTATACTAAGACTGATTTAGTGACTTATTTGATAATGGTATAAAATAAGGCTGGAAATTAAAAAATAGTCGTATAAAAGTAATGATGTTAGTTGTTGGAATAAACATACAAAGCAAATATTTTGGATGAAGGTAATACATTTCTGTGTCTTGATAGCATCATTCCCGGATCTCTGGCCTCAAGCCTTTTGCTAAAATAGAATTATCCTTCTCAGGGAGTGTGTTGATGTGCACCAAGACCAATCTAGGTTCAGTGATCCAATACATGGGCTCACAGGACTCAGCATGTAATTTTACCCATAGCTAAGCTTTGTTACAGTGAAAACATACAAAGCAAGATTATCAAAGGGAAAGTGTTCAAAGGACGTAAGTATGCAGGAAACAGGCACACATTTCCAGAGTCCCCACCTGTGGAGTCACAAAGGACACACCTGATTCCTCCAGCATTGAGTTGTGACCACACATGTGAAGTTTTGTTTTGTTTTGTTTAACCTGGGAAGCTCATCAGATGCTCAGCATTCAAGGTTTAAACTGGGGAATGGTCACATAGGCACATTTTGCCTATTATGCATCCAAATTCTAGACTCCCAAAGAGAAAGCAGGTGTTCAGCATAAACCATATTGTTTACACAAACAATGAGCCACTCTTATCATTTAAATAAAGCTTTGTATCAGTGTAGGACACCGTTTATCGGCTGAGTCACCAGGTGCAAGCCCAGGGTAACCTTGCAAGCAGGAATTTCTGAGGATAGGCAGTCTCAGGCCTGTTACGTTAACTCTTTTTTTGCACAGAGGGTCTCCACAAAAACACTCTTTTTAAGTCAAGGATATTGCTTTTTTTTCTTCCCTAAATCTGAGATGTCAAATGAAAGAGGCATCCATTTTTTTTAAATAAATTCATTTGTTAGATGTATGCTTGTGAAGTGACAGAGACACTAAATCACAATGCTCAAAGTTGGCCTATAAGTAGACTGAAGCCTCAGGCTGAAAAGAAATATCTGCAGCACAGCCTCACACGTAAAAGTATAATGCAAGACATTCTTGCAAGTCTTTCTTGCAGAAGAGGGTGGCTCAAGTGGATCGGGCAAACCTTAGCTTATCCCTACCTCAAGAGTTTATGGGGTTGTGGCGTAATGAGACTTGGCTGTTCTTTCTTATCCTTTGGGCAACACATGGACCTTCCTGTAGGGGCCTCGGGAATGGGAGGGACAATCCAGCAAGGGTCGTGCTATTGAGGCTCATGGATTCAATTTAGAGAAAATAAAGATAGGTGATGTTTCTGAAAGCCTGAATTTTCTTTTTCTTTCTTTTTTTAAAAAAATTTTTGTAATGTTTATTTATTTTTGAGAGAGAGAGAGAGAGAGAGAGAGAGAGAGAGAGAGCATGAACATGAGCGGGGGAGGGCAGAGAGAGAGGGAGACACAGAATTTGAAGCAGGCTCCTTGGTTCTGAGCTGTCAGCACAGAGTCTGACGCAGGGCTCAAAGCAATTAACCATGAGATCATGACCTCAGCCGAGGGCAGACGCTTACCCAATTGAGTCACCCAGGCATCCCTGAGAGCCTGAATTTTCTGATGGCAAATCTACATCTGGTAGATCGAAGAGAAATATCAGAGATATTATAGAAACAAAAATGGTTGGCTCTGAAACAGATTAAAGCTGAAAGATGGAAAAATGATGATGATAATTTTTTACTGAACATGGATGAATATATGATATGTAAATTTATAATATAAATATAAATGTCTAATAAATTGGTATGATGGAATTTAGAGTTACCTGTTTCTTTTGTTTAGAAATAATTGGTAATTAAATGCAGTTTCAGACACCTAATAATAATCCAGACAGATTGGATTTAAAAGACCAATTTTATACCTGAAAAACCCAAACACCAAAAGACATACAAATAAACACAAAAACTCAGTATCTTTATATCATACAAACTTAAAAAATAACCTTCCCAATGTTGTGGTTGTTTTGCTTATAATTCACTTTGAGGTTGGTAATGTTTGCCAAACTTCATTGTAAAATTATGCTAGACCTTTCAAAATATGTTGTATTTTTAAATACAGAAGAAATTCTTATAATCTCAATTGGTTTAACTTTGCAGTCCCTGTCATGGTACATTTTTCATTTAGTAGTATTTAGAAACACTAGTAGTGTTATACTTAATACAGTATGAAGACTGCTGATTTTATTGTTAAATCTTATTTTTCTGTTTAAATATTTCCTAATGTTTCCTATTTTTTGAATCTTAATAGTAATAGCAGCAATACATTACAAAATGAAAAAAATTTAGCATTTTCTCCTGAGTGAAATAAAATAAAATAAACCATTAAATAGTATAAATAAAGAAGATGTGGGGCGCCTGGGTGGCTCAGTTGGTTGAACTTCCCACTTTGGCTCAGGTCATGCTCTCACAGTTCATGGGTTTGAGCCTCACATTGGGCTCTGTGCTGACCATTAGCTCAGAGCCTGGAACCTGCTTTAGATTCTGTATCTCTTTCTTTCTTTGCCCCCTCCTGTTCACTCTCTGTCTCTCAAAAATAAATAAATGTAAAAAAAAAAATCAATAAAGAAGATGTGGTATATACCTACAATGGAACATTACTCAGCCATCAAAAAGAATGAAATCTTGCCATTTGGAATGGAGTGGATGGAACTAAAGTGTATTATGCTAAGTGAAACAAGAGAAAGACAAACACCATATGATATCACTCATATGTAGAATTTTTAAAAAGTTTATTTTAAAATTTCATTTTTATTTATTTTGAGAGAGAGAGCATGCAGGCAAGCAAGCTGGGGAGTGGCAAAGAGGGAGAGAGAATCCCAAGAGGCTCTTTGCTGTCAGAACAGAGTCCAATGTGGGCTTAAACACATGACTCATGACGTCATGACCTGAGCAGAAATCAAGAGTCTGAGGCTTAACTGACTGAGCCGCTCAGGTACCCTTCATATGTGGAATTTAAGAAACAAAACAGATGAACATAGGGGAGGGGGATGGGGAGAAGGAAGCAAACTGTAAGAGACTCTTGATTATAGAGAACAAACTGAGGGTTACAGGAGGAGAGGTGGGCAGGGGATGGGCTGAATGGGTGATGGGTACTAAGAAGGGCACTTGTGATGAGCACTGGGTGTTATACAGAAGTGATGAATCACTAAATTCTAGTCCTGAAACCAATGTTACACTATATGTTAACTAACTGGATTTTAAATAAAATCTCGAAACAAAACAATGATAAACAACTTACATTAAAATATCAGTTATAAAAATCTGATTTGCTCACATTTTAATGGGTCTAGACCTCAGAAAATTAATCACAACATGACTGATTTTTTCCACCTAATATCTTTTCTAATTCCACTATCTGTGATAATTTAAATCCTACTTACACACATATTAAACAAACTTTTTCACTTCCTTAAAATACTGTAGAGATCTTTACAGACATTCTGTTGTCCTGTTTCTCTTATACTTTTCTCCTGATATAAAATGTCAAGAAAATGTCTTCTGTACTTGAATGTACTGAGTAGTAAGCTTTAATAATTTTTAAAATTATTAACACACTCATTTCACATTACAAAGTTCTTGTACAAAATTACTTCTTTTTACTTTGTCCCAAAAATATTCTGAATACTAGCAAATTATAATCCTTATAATTTAATTTATCAAGGAGTGGTCTTTGCTTTCTCAGGTTTTATTGTTAGTATAGGGTTAAACTCCTACACGGCTCAAAAAATATTTACAGATTTACTGGAAATATGCCACTATCTTCTTTCATCTAATGGGTGCCTTCAAAAATAAAAACAGATACATAAGAAAAAAATAAATAACAGAAGCTAAACAATGATAAATAACAGGTGGTATGAAATGAGTTTTTAAAATTTATTTTTATTTTAATTAGGGTTTTTTTTTTTTGCAGCCTTATATTATGGCAGCAAAAAGATTAGATTTTTGTGTTTTCCTTTTGCCAGGGACTCTTAAGCTGATGGATTACTCTTCTAAGATCAGGAAAAGAAAACAAAGGTATAAAAATATTACACAGATGTTGCAAACGTTAAACAAACACTGAGGTCTGCCTGACAGGATTTCTGGTGCAATATTCTTTTAAAAATGTGTTTCCATGAAATCCTTTTAGAGACGTTTTTGCACTGCCAACATCTCTTATTCAGGTTCCTGGAAAAATGAGATGTGTGTGGTTGGCAGTGACTAATTGAACTAACAGCTACTGTTTACTAAACAAGTTTGGACAGATTATATTTATGATGGCCAAATGAAATCAAAACCATTGAGTACAGTCAGCGTGAGATCATCTAAGAGGGCAGCTGAGTTTTATCTGATAGCATTCTGCATAATCTGACTTAATAAAGTTCATTAGCCTTCGGTGGCCACCCACAGCGCCAAATGCTGAGTGAGACGTGGGATTTGCATAGGGGACTCAGGCACAGATGGTGACACGTTTATCCTGGTGAGCAATGAGTAACGTACAGAATTGTTGAATCACTATATTGTACACAAAAACTAATACAACACTGTATGTTAACTGCACTGGAATTCAGTTAAATAAAAGTGAAAACATTGAAAAAATAAAGTGCAAAAAATTCCCCCCAAGAATCTTTCTTAATGAAGTGAAGGCACGTGCATTTACAGGTTGCTTTAGAGAAACGGTTATTCTGTTTTCTTTTGTACTGTATTGTAAAAAGTTCATAGGTCTGCTGAAATATGCAATGTACTGAACAGATGGGTGAAAAGACAAATGACTGAATTGGCAAATTACAGTGAGCCTTCATAGGAGTGAGAGCAATGCACGATGTTCAGTTAATTTATCTTTTCTTCGTTACCTCAAGGTCAAGGCAGTCTTTTTGCTATAAAGAACAATGATATGGTAATGCCTGACATTTGTATAGCACTTTTTATTTATCAAAGAATATTTTTTCTGTTCTCATAGTATCATTTTTAGGAAAATAGAACAGGTAGGTTATTTTTATACTCTTCAGAGAATTGTGCATGCACGCCCGAACAAAATTTAAGGAAAACTAAGAAAATGAGGAGCAAATTGAGTATGGGAATTCAGTGATCGTTTAGGACACTTCTGCTACAGTTAAAAATTGTGATTTTAATATTTTATTACTACTACTAAAGTATACCCAAATCTCTAAAATTTTATTATCCATTTGCAAGCACTAATCAAAAGAGAGAAATAAATTATTAATTTAGTACAGAGGTCAGTGTCATGAAGATTTTCAATCTTCTTTTAAACATCCCACAAAACAGTATTATTTTCTTAAAATTTGCAAATTGAAGACAGACATTATAATTGCTTACTCAATTAATATTTTCTGAACATCATATAGGTATCTTTTCTATATAGGAAACTCCAAACATATAGAGATACTTCACATTTTGAATTCAGTAGATATAATGACATCTTTGAATTCAGAAAATAGTTCAAGGTAATTTTCTCAGCAGCAAGATTTGGTATTTTGAAAAAAAAAATGAGAATTTCATGGAGTGATCTCTTATAATAGTCAATAAGTCTATGTTACATATAACCAATGACTTGAGTAAGTCCTAAGCCTAATTAAAGTACTTCAAAACTTTTTTTTTAATTTTTGGAATAAAAGAACACAAGGTGGTTATTTTGAGAATTAGCTGGTTTCTTCTGGGCACATTAAAGTTCAGAGATCACATTTGTGCATATATTCTATTCTTGATGTGTTTGAAGAAAGAAACAGTTAATGAGATTTGCAAAACCTAAAAGAAAAGGAAATGATAAGATATTAAAATGTAACAGGTAAGAGTAATTTGCAAAGTTAACAGTTATAATACAATCACCTAAATGCATGCTTTATAGGGAAAAGGATCAAAGACAGTGGGAAAATTCTGGAGTGAGGCACATATGATTGCCAATAAGAAGTCTGCAAAGTGAGTCCTCTAGAGTATTGCTGTCACCGAGTTCATTTACGGAGGGACTAATGAATAGACTTCAATTTTAATTACTTGCACTATCATGGGGCTAGATGTCTTGATGAACTGTGATCTGGTTTTTGTTCACCATCTTCGTCTTCAGTCCTACAAAACTGCTTCATTTGGGGCTAGAATCACTAAAGATGGTGTGCAAAGAATACGTGATATAATGAACCACAGGTACTGTCTCCCAGTCAGTCTTGTCTTAAATACCCCAGCATGAACACAATGTAGAATAAACATTTAAAAAGAACACCATTAATGCATATAAAGAAGTTTTAATAACCATTTAATAACCATTCTGAGACTACAGTTATTCACCTGCTACCAGCTGAAGAAAATTTATGGAACCTCAGGTCAATGTGTTTTTGGATCAACATAAAATTAAATATGGGATCCTAGTCTGAACAAACCATGCATTGTATATTCATTGCAGTGTTATCGTTTACACTGTAATAATGTCTTCATTCTCACAGTTTTGTTAAATCCGTAGCCTTCACCTGCTTTCACTGAGACTGGAGAATGAAGTTCTGCTTCTGAATCTCAAATCAGCAGTTGGGACCTTCCAGGTCAGCATGTCATGGACTGTGTCTGTTTTGCTTTCCAGTGCATCTTTAACCATTAAAACAGTACTTGACACGCAGTTGATGTTCTCCCCACCTCCAAATTTATTGACTGACTGAGTGAATGAATGAGTATACGAGTAAACAGTAGGTTTACTAATGTCAAACACTGGTCTAGATTTTCAGTTTGTCAACTTGAAGACTGCCGGGTTGGAACCTATACTTCTCTTGGGTGTGAATGGTCTCAAGGTCCTGATTCCTATTGTATTAATTTGTCTGATTAAGACTGAGCTGGTTTTTCCACAGTTTGTTATGTATGGCTTATATGCAATTATTTTTTATCTTTAAACATGTGAACAAAAGCTTACCTCTGAAGCCAAAAGTCCAAAGTTAATTCCAGTTAATGTTAAAGCATTAGCATTATACCATGTGCTGATTTTATTTTCACAGCCCTAATGAAAAAAAGTTATTAGATTGACCTTGGAGATGAAATGGTCTTATATACAATTCTATTACAAAGAAAAAGAAACATAAAGGCAGTAATAAACCAAAGTCTATAAAGTCAAGGTCTAAGTGTAGACTAGCCTTTTTAGTCCAGAGAACTTCCCCTGATAGTAGAACATCTCTGTTACTACTTTTTAAGTTGCTAAGATGTTGTCATGTAATTGAAATCAGAAATTTATCAAATTTAGAGAGGGCTCTAATTTTCTGTACACTATTGTAATTCAACACTGAAAATGATTGTTTCCCAAAAAGGAGAAGCTTTTTACAAAATATAATGTTCTATTTATCTGTGAATGAATTATGTAAATGGAAAATGCATCTTACAATTAGAATAACATCAGCATGTGAACTATATAAAGTTTTAGAAGTTCTTGGGATGGAAAACTTGTTGGTCAGTATCCCTTCCCTGTAAATAGCAGACGAAACTCTATTCTTGCTACTGCTACATTTACCTGAACACTTGTTGTGTCACTTTTGGGGTCCCCTCACTTCAGTTTTTGCCAATGCTCATACTTCTTACTTCTGGTATTATGGCTCCCTTACCAATCCTATGCACCAGAGATTGGCCAAAAGTGCCTCCCCTTTCTGCAGGGATTTAGGAAGGAGGGCTGGGAAGAAAGGTTGATGGTATCTCAAGTTCTAGGAGCACATAGATAACATACTCCCAGAAAGTTGAAATAATAACTGAAATAATAACTATTCATCTAATTATGGGTTCAATTTTATAAAGTAGCTTAAGAACGTAATCACTGTAAATAACATAGTTTTTATATAAAACTTTATTCAGAATCATAAATTGACTTCAGAAAAACAAAACAAAAAAGGCACTGTAAACACTTGGAAAGCCTTATCTTTACCTCTAGGTAAGTTGCACTCAGTGGCTCATCACAAAACCACTTTCGTAAGGTAGAATTTGTGCAAGAACATGGCACCTGTTCTAAATTTTCTTTATTTTTATTCTTTATCCAGTCTGTGTAATTGTATTGGCCACAACACTGCAACTAGAAAAGAATTCTATGAATTTTACTATAAGATATTCAAAATGCAGTTTATAATTCCCATGTACATTGTCTTTTAAGTAAAAACTTATTAATTTATTCTGTGTCGAAATTCAGCAAATTACAAATATAAGTATAATTTTGCTTGTTTAATCCATTTCTTTGTTGCTGCTATTGTTCATGTTAACCAGAACTAAAGATCTTTAGAATACAAGTGGGCTATGCTTGGATGAAATTGCTAGATCTGAATTTATCTTAAAGGAACCCAGGATGGAAGGTACACCTGATTAACTGAAGCTACAAGCCATGTTTGGGCCAGAAAACAGAAGAGAAAATCACTGTAGGCATATATTTCCACTATAGCAGTTCTCTTTATTTTTCTCTAGAATATGCTGTCATTTTTATTTAATTATACATAAAGAGATTCAATGTTATTTTTACTCTCTTAGGAAAAATTTAAGATGTTAACTTGCAATTTTATATTGTGTGAAAATTTGCCACAGAGAACCAAAAAAGATGCAAAGTAAATAGCCATAGAAATGATAAAACATTGGAAAGATCTCATTTCCAATCCCATCAAGTCGAACAGGGAGGATGTGAAAAAATCAACATATATATTTGTCACCTAGAATATAAGACAAAGTTGAAATGAAGATTGTTTTCTACACTTGTTATTGAAAGTTATAACATCAGTACTGCCTATGTCACAATATGTACCAACAATCTTGGAAATGTTGAATGACTAAAATAATGCTTTAGGGTTTGGGTACTAAAAATGACTTAGTCAAACCTACATGTCTTATCTCGATTATATTCAAGACTAGGAACTGTAAGCTTGATTCTCATTAATAATAGTAATGTCATACATGGAAACCTTTCCTTGTTTCTCAGTTTATGATAGGAAGGTGTGGTTCTCTGCCATCAGACCTAATGCAGTCCAGAGAGGGACACATGTACACATCATATGCGGCAGAGGAAAAACAGGATGAGTAAAAGCATTTATAATTATATTTCAATTCTCCTAAAATGACTTTCTGTTATTACATATACTAAAAATAATAGCTATTTTTATGTGAGGCACCTACTACAATAGTTAGGAGAACAAAATCTAGTGCTACATTGTCTGGAATGGAATCGTGTTCCTGCAACTTAATTAGCTCTATGACCTTGGGTAAGTTACTCAATTTCACTGTCCTTCATCTATAAAATGAGGACAATAGGCCTTACTTCATTGCGTCTGGAGGATTAAATAAGTTAATACATGTAAAGCCCTTGTAAAAAGTAAATACAAAAATTATTTTCTTTATCAAGCATTTACTAAGTTCCAGCCACTGATCTATTCCTGTAAACCGTCTGGGCGACCACATTCATTCCTGTACTCTGCCTAGAAATATCTGATGTGTAAAACAATAATCCTGATAAGGTTACCTAACAAGTATTAGTTGCTTACTATTTTCCAGATCCAAGGCTTCCTATACATTCTATATATTATTTCCCTGAATCCTCCCAACCAGAGGTAAGGGTTATTCTGTTCATTTTACTAACACAGAACCTGAAATTAGTAAGTTTATTTGCCTGGGGTCAAAAAGCCAATATGTGGCAAACCTGATATGCAAGCTTAAATGGTAAGTGCCATGCTTCTTAGCCACTAGCAAGGACTGTGCACAGACTCTGTCCCAGAGGCGCAGCAGGAAAGATTACCCCACCAACACTTTTACAGATGAGACCATGTTAAAATGCACATCAGTTAACCAAAAATAGGAGGTCTAAGTCACAAAAGGAAGATAAAACTCAAGATTTGTACATGAGAACAATGCTATTACTCTCCTTCCTCTGTCCCATCTTCGGCCCTTCCCTGTCCCGACGCCTTACCCTAGGGTGATCATGTTTGACATCTAATTTTTGGTTTTATGCTAATTTTCTCTTACTGTTTTTTGTAAAGCATTCAGAATAGTCCACTTGGGTGTATCTTCAGGCATATCTTTAGATCCATACTCAGTAATGATTAAGTCAAATTTGTCATGCCACACTTGGTGAATCTGTTGAAAATTACATCAAAGTCAAAATCCAAAATTCTATGGAATTTGTCTTTTTCTGACTTCACTTAGCATAATACTCTCTAGTTCCATCTATATCATTGCAAATAGAAATATTTCATTTTTTTCGATGGCTGAGAAATATTCCATTGTATATAATCACTAAACTCTGTACCTGAAACCAAATTACACTGTATTTGAACTAACTGGAATTTAAATAAAAACTTGGAAAGTAAAAAAAAAAAAAGTCAAAATCTGAAAGAAATGTTCTTTATGGTTCCTAAAAAAAGAGTAATCTAGTCATTTTTCTGTTCTCTGCTTATTCCTGTGTTTTCTGCTTCTGTAAATTTTTTTTCTTTTTTCTATTTTTTTTAGCAATTTCTGTGAGTGCTGAGGCATTTGGTCTTTTGCATTGTGACCTACAGGAGGAATATATGAGATTTATTTTATGATTAAAAAGAAAGTTATGTGCTATTCTCCTGAATGTCTAAGGATTCTGCTTTTCTTCTTATACTCTCAGGAAAAATTGCAAAAAACTTTGAAATGGCCCAGAAAAGATTACTGAGTATCTTTTCAATGGAAATTAGGCTTTCTTTAGCATAACTCAGGGTCTTCTTATCTCATGGGGGTCTGTATCTTTCTCAGTTTTTAACATATTTAACAACTTTGTAAGTTGTAGGAAACTATAGACAGCTAATTCTTTTTCAGAGAAATACAGATGAATTTTTCCTAGTGGGGGACAACTGATATCTCCCCTACCCACCACATTCTGTTCTGAATGTATTAAGAAAGAGCCTTTATAAGTGTCTTTTCTTTGGACTCTGCTTTGACCTGGTTTTTATTTACTGATTCCAATATTAATCAAGATGTTAAAATCACTGACTTGTGCCTACTGTATATTTACATAAGAATTATGATTTTTAATGAAAAAATTATCTTTTAACAATGCTATAACACAAACAACCAGATTTGAAGCAATAGGATGAAAGTGCTATTTCAAAATCTAGATATTGCAGAGGTAAATTTTAATTGTAACCTACTTAAATATTTAAAAGATTATATGACTTTCATAACTAAGGTAAAAGGTAGAAAGTACAGACACTGCTCTGTTTTAGGAACAGGAGACTGAGAATTTAGTCATTTACTCTGTTTACATGAACAAAGATGAGGAGCTGAGGCTTTTAAATATGGTTCATCTGACCTGTGGTTTAGTGATTTCCATTGTATTATGCTGTCTTTGAACAATGAAAGCTAATTAACTTGTGGGAATACTACAACAGTTAAGTCATGTGTACAAGTTAAACTCTTATGCAGTCACTTACATATCTATGCTTTAATGCATTTAGGAAGGGAAGAATAATGTAGTGTTATTTAGATCTGTAAGTTAATTTATTCTCTAAGTTAATTTTTTAGTTTTTTACATGTGCTTTTTAAAAAAAAGTTTACTTATTGTAAGGGATTGGGAGAGAGCATGTGCGCATACACAGGAATCAGGGAGGAGCAGAGAGAGAGGGAGAGAGAATCCCAAGCAGGCCTCATGCTGCCAGCGTGGGGCCCTACCTAAGGCTGAACTCACAGTGAGATCATGACCTGACCCAAACCAAGAGTTGAACGCTTAACCACTGAGTCACCAGGCCCCCTAATTTTTATTTGGACTAGAAAATGTTTTTCCATTTTATATTGCTCTGGGGAAGGGGCAGACTTATGTCATTATTTACTCTCTAAAGAATTATTTGGGGATCCAGAGTGCCTATAAATCACGTCTTAGTACACAAGCATATCCTACCTAACCTGCATGACTTCTTCTATACACATAGAATTCCCTCACACATATTTATTTTGACAAGGAGCCTTTGCAGTCCTGGTGCCCCTCCAGCGCTGCTGGGTGCTGGAAGTAGCATAAAAGATTCGGAGGCTCCTAGGAGCTTAATCTAGTATGAATAGAAGGAAAATTGAGGTAAACAAAGCTGTTAGCTCTAGATTAAGCTAATAACTGTTTGAGTTGAGACTCTGTCATTTGGTCATGATGTATTTTAGCAGATATTTCTCTTCTCAAAGCCTCAGTTTCCTGCTTAGAAAATAGGACTAACAATCCATCTCTAAGCATTGTTGTGAGGATCAAACATCTAATTCCCATAAAGTGCTTATCACAGTCTCTGGCCCATTGGAATTATTTTCAGGTGGTCATTTTTATTCTTAAATTAAGTTGAGATGAATATGTGAATAATACTTAAGAGAATATGAACAACACTGATAAACTAAATTTAGGTGTTAAAAATCCTGAAGTGTTATATTCAAGTTCTATCACCAGATCCCAAAGTTACAGGCTGATCGGTTGGGATGTGGTGCTTTGCCACCATAACAGCTTTATATAACTCACATGCTGTGTGTGTACGTGCACACACACACACACACACACACGCTCACACGAGAGAGAGAGAGGGATATGAAATTTTAGCTCTCAATGTCAGGCCATGAACAATAAGTCCTGGGTGGCTAGTATCCAGGATAGATGCCAAGCACATGAGAGCAAATGAAGTTGGAGGACAGTAATGTTCTACGGGAGTGAGGTTTGATTATTGCCTAGGACTCTACATATAGAGAGATTTTTTAAAGGCTAGACAGTGCAGGAATTGATTAGGGATTCTTTTGAAATTAAGGAAAGAAAGGGAGCTCTTTTTGAAAATGTTTAAAAATTTTTTAAGTTTCTTTTTATTCATTTTTGAGAGAGACAGTGTGAATGGGGGAGGATGAGAGAGAGAGAGAGAGAGAGAGAGAGAGAGAGAGAGAGAGAGAATCCAAAGCAGGCTCCAGGCTCAGAGCTGTCATCACTGAGCCCAATATGGTGCTCGAACCCATAAACCAGGAGATCATGATCTGAGCTGAAGTTGGACCTTAACCGACTGAGGCACCCAGGTGCCCAGAAAGTGAACTTTAGTAGGTACTCAATGACAGAAACTTTTGAAGTTGTCAGTTAGTGGTAACTCTGTAAGGAGGTAGGTATTAACCATACTGTACAGATGAAGACATGGGCTTAGGACTGTTGACTAGCTTGTGCACCTCTAGTTATCTGCAGATCTGTATGACTTCAAATCCAGGCTCTTTCACTACAGGAAAATCCCCCATAATACAGAGACAGAGCATGACTGCCCTGAAACAATGACATTTCTTTTCCTTTTTTGATTTTTTTAAGACTTTATTTATTTTAAGCAAGAGAAAGTGGGGGACAGGCAGAGAGAGAGAGAGGGAAAGAGAGAAAATCCTAAGTAGGCTCTTCACTGTCAGTGCAGATCCCGGTGTGGGGTTCAAACTCACAAACCATAAGATCATGACCTGAGCCAAAGTTGGGTGCCTAACCAATTGAGCCACCGAGGCATCCTGAAACAATTAAATTTCCTTAAAAATGGGAGAGTAACGTTAATAGGTAAGTTTTGTTTAAACTTCATTTGATAAATAAAAATCTTGTTGTGATTAATTACATGACTCACGACCATACCTGTACCAAATATTTGAATAACTCAGTTCATTTCATTTAAATAAAATTACTAGATTTCAAATTCATACAAGTCTAAAGGTATTTCTTTAGAAAAATAGAATGTAGTCTGTATAGGAAAATAGAATTGGATCAATCATGGGAGCCAGGAATGGCTGGAAGACCACTTTTGGGTTCCCTACACCCCGTATCACCTCCTCTTCCCACATGGTCTTTGTTATTTACAACACTGTCAATCTTCTGCTGAGTTAAAGACAAATTTCTTTAGCCCAGCTTTTTGATCTGACCATATATAAAATTCTGTAATACGTCCATGGAATGTTTTTCCCCACAAAGACATTTATCTTTTGCTCTTAATATAAACTCATAGGTCTTAATAATTTAAGATAACCAATTTTCTTTAGATTTCAAATAAAATGATGATCATTCCATACCTCTTTTTTCTTTGTGAAGATGAACCCTGAAAGTACAACCTGAACACCAAAGGCCCACATTAACAGTGCTGTATACTAAAACAAAAAAGAAATAGAAATGGTAAGTGTGCTTCTAATATTTACTTTAGATATTACAATGATAAAAAAATGCACATTGTATGAAATATCCTGTCTTAAAATACATACAGGTATTGCCGGTTTCTTTCCCTCATATACATGAGTGATATTATTCAAACAAAAAGGCGAAGAAAAAAAATCACTGAACATTTGGATAAGAGTAACATAGAAGTGATAGTTCAGTGAGCACCCTAACAGAACACTTGGTATAATGAAATTGTTGATGATTTTCCTTCATTTGGATCTATAACCGTCCTAGAGGGAAACTCACTTAGCTGGACATCTGCTTAACACACCACGCCACTAACACTAGAAAACTCACTGAATTGTGACCTATTAGGCAAATCCATCATGTATAAAGTAACAACATCAAAAACCCCAGAATATAACAAAAGCATCTGCTATAATAAAATTAAGTTTGTATGTACATTTAAACTATTCCTTTGAAAACTGAAAATGCTTCTATCCAAGGCCAAATGAAATTATTTGCACACTTACTTAACTATATTTTTAAACTTATGGCCACTGCAATCTTCTTCATCACAGCAGCACATAGTAGTACATATTATCTAGAATTCATAATGATTTTTAAAAATTAGCAGTCTGAATATTTTCCTAACTAAACCATGAGTAACTCACTGTTAGTTTCACACATTTTAAACATTAATACTTTAAAATAGTTAACATTTGTTTACTTGATATAAACTACATTTCTTAGTTTTGCAGACGAATGTTTCAGAAACAAAAATTGGGTCTTTATATCTGTTTAGAAGTTTAGATTTCTAATACTTCTACATACATTGTCTCAATCTTCACTAAAAGGAGATTTGTAGAGACATGAAAAATCGTAAAACAATATTTTATTGTAAAATATTGTAAAACAATATTTTAATGTGAAACAATAAAAAATTTGCTGCATTTCTTAACGGCAATCTCACTGTGGCCCAGTGGACCTTCCCAGTTTTCTGATCCTATGGGCATATGCGATATTACCTTTGACTAAACTATTATTCAGCTCTGTATGGAGTTCACTTACAGAATTCTGGAAGTTATACAAAAGTTCCTCATCCATGGCAATGTAGATGATTTCTATTCATGGAAATACAAATGAATACAGTCTATAGAGAAGATAAATCTCCAAAATCTCATTCTCATTCAACTAATTGTTACTTCTTACCAGTTCCCCTACTGATTAATTATTTAAATAAGGGCTCTGACCCATGTTCATTGACATATATGTGAGTCATGATTTTTACCTTTGAAAATTCCCTTTTAATAGGAGTTAGATATTTATAGTAATAAGAAAAATTCAGTGTATTTATTTGTCTTAGCACTTAGGGAGTGTAGTGAGAGACTGCCCAACAACTTGTAAAAGAGGGAAGTAAAACTGCCCCTAAGAGTTAAATTGTGAAACTAATATTTGTTCAGTTGGAGTAGGGGTATGCCAAATTGCCTTTAAGCCAAAGAATAGTGCCTAAGTGTATAAATTTGCCCATAAGTTGACTGTGTGAATTAACTGGTAAAAGGAAAAATGTATCCAGCAGAAAAGTAGTGGTATATTCAGAGAAGAATAGTAAACGTGGCATGATCACAAATAGTAGCAACACCCTTCTTTGGATCATCCAGACAAGAGGGTGGTGTCTTGGCTTCAGGACTTAGTATTTTGTACATTCCTTATGATCAGGTCTATCAGGATTTCTTGGTCATAGGCCATTAATACCAGAATCCCATAAGGGCGATACTTATGTTTGTTTCCTTCCCTCTCGATTCATCTTACATTTGTTTTGTCAAACAAATATAATATTCAACTGCAGCCATTGTGTCTCTTACCAGGAAAAATACAGAAATGTAGTCCTCAAAGTGTGGGTGGCCGCTCTGGACACTGGTTATCAATCTGCACTGCCTACCATGAACATTCTCACTTTCCCAGCTCACATGATCCCTCCCTGTTTGAATGGCCTAAGGTGGCAAAGGCAGAGCTGCTCTTGTTTGGCAAGAAAGCTCCCGTGAATTAATACTGATTTGATTTAAAGAAAATGGTAAGAGCCATATTTCATCTGAGCCTGTGAATTGTCATCCTTAGCTGCTGCATGCATGGTAAAGGACTCGTGTTCAGGTCTATATTCTCAATTATAATTTATCTGTCCACGTTATATGGCCAGGGAGAGAGCGTGTGCTGGTCAGGTGCCAGAGTCTGGCCCTCTCAGCAGTTATATTTCCCTTTGTTAAGTCATAAATTGTGATCTCAGTTATAAGGCAGCTTCCCACATGGTAGTCCCACAGGGAGAAAATGGGCTAACTGCAGGACATGGATTCTTTTGTCTTCTGAAGCTACGTGGCTCATTGACTTTAATAGTTTATTTGGATTTTTGTCTTCAGATTCTTAAGTTTGGTTAATTGTGGTTCGCCCCAGGGATGGATTCCTATTAACTCTGTTTCAAAAAGCAATATCTACATGTGCAAGGGCAGAGGTCCAGATCCATGGAAAATTCACCAAGAACATTCTATCTAGAAGTTTCTTGAGAGGGGGTGCTTCATTTACCTTAGGGAGCACTAAACTGAGATGTTACGGTGACGTCAATCATTATTGTCATTTTGTGACTTGGACACGCCGAATCAAAGATACAGATTAATTCAGGCTATTAAAATGAAATACATACCAGGATTAGGAGCCATCTGATTTCATTGTGAATTCCCAAATAACCCAAGAGACATAGAAGAACAATAGCAGATCCAGTTCCAATCAAAACTTGAAAGATATATACTATCAGATGATTATTTTCATCTGTGGAAACCACAAAATAAATGATTGGTAAGTGGTATTTATAGTCTATTTAACAATATATGCAGTAACCCAAGACTTCTCTAAGCATTTGTTGCCAAGCCAGTAGGATTCTCTTTTTTCTCATTTTAACCTCATTCTGGCACCTCTTATTTAGTCTTGGTGACAACTTCTCTTCCATTAAAGACATGATGAAAAAATTCTTCAATCTCAAAAGATGTCTCTACGTTTATCTTATTTATCTTCATTGTCTTCTATGAAAGAAGACTTTTTTCCTCTTAAGGTGACACTCTTTTATGTTTAATGTATATCTAAACACTTATGAACTTATTGGAGTATCTAATATGCATGGGTCAATTTTTTCATATGAAACTGAGTTTATTATAATATGACTGCATTGAAGCTATATTTTATTCTCTCTCCACTTAGACTGAGCTCTCTGTGCTAGAGACTATATATATTCATACATTCAACAGACTAACTGTTAAATGCTTAGTGTTATGACACAGACTGTAGAACACTGAGTGCTTACCAAATATTTGTTTAAAAAAAAGAAGAAGAAGAAATAAATTAAATACGCCCCAGATTTTATGGGAGAACAGTGAAAGCAGTGGTGTGCTAGAGCCAGTTTGTTCTGGCTCATAAACGCCAACTGTTACATTTTCAAAAAATTTTTGTCAGCCAACTTTTCACGTTGGCACTGTGAAATCAGCCATCATGGCATTATGTATCTAAGCCACAGAAATCCGTAAATACCATAAATCAAGACTTTCTCTCCCAGAACCAGTTGTCAAACACTTACTAGCACACCCCTGGGCACAAGAGCATCTAATCTTGGCGTGGGGGAGGAGGTTGGAGAGTGTAAGCAGGCATGATCGCTGGAGGAGGGTAACACTGAGCATGGGCTGTAAGTGATTACTGAGTATATCTACATTGGAATGACAGAACAGCACAGGTAGTGCTGAATGACAGAACAGTATGTGTAGGAAACTCAGCTTCGCTGCCACTTAGGGTTTGAAGCAGGTGAAGTCAGGCAGGTTTGCAGGGGCCAAATTATGCACACTTTGTATGCTCTTATCCGGTCGTTCTCACTGGAATTAAACTCCACGAGCACAGAGTATTTATCTTTCTTGTACAACACAGTATTCTCAGCTTATAGGATCATGCCTAATTCTTGTCATGTGAATGAATATGTGCAGCAGGGAGCCAGCGAAAAGCTTTTAATGTTGCATGGATAGATTTTCATCTTAAATTATTTCAGTGGCATTTGGAAGGTGGCTGAGAAAGGAGATGAGAACACAAGGCTATTGGATGCTCTTGCTGTGGCAGAGGGAAGATGGGGACCTCGGATAGCATGGTGTTATTACAAATGGAGAGGTAAAGGCAGAATGATGTTTAAAAACGGGTGAGTGAATTGAAAGCTGCAGATAAAAGGGAGGGGAGGACCCAACCAGTTTCTTGCCACAAGCTCGTTATTTTCAGTTCCAGGTCTTGAAACCTTACTAAGATTTCACTAAATACATACGTCCAAATATATAATTTTTAAGAGAATTATCTTTCAATTCCATAATGGAGGGAAAGAAAAAAGAAAAGGACTTTAGCTCCACTGTAACTGCGACCTTATCAAATCAGACACTGTATGGGAAGTCCTTAGCCCAGTGTCTGGCCCCAAATCAACACTAAAGAAGTGGAAGCTCATATTGCCTCTCTTCTGGGGAAGGAAAAAAAGATAGAACGGTTGTCGTAAGATCTCCACACACCCATTTGCTCTGAGCAAACCACTAATGCACTCACTCAAACATCACGAGCACCTTTCCGGAAGCAAAGTGTACAAATGGAAGAGAATAAAGACTAGGCACGTAGGTATAGCTGAGGTTTAAATTATTCAATACTTTGTAGCACTTTATTCCCTATTAAACTTTTTAATTTAGCTTTCATTTTCCTACAAACATTTTATCTTACTTGAAACCCACTAGAAAGAGGTTGGCATGCTTTTTGTCCTATTTTTTAAGGATTAACAGTCCTGCTTCATAGAACTTACTGAGATAATGGATATAATCTACATCTGCACTGTCTAATAAGGTAGCCATATGCAATAGCCACATCTGGCTACAGAGCACTTGAAATGTGGCTTCCTCCCCTCTCACCAAGGAGATATATATATATATATATATATATAACCCTTAGCCTATTAAACTTTAGTCCATAGTGACCACAGCATAGCACAAAATGGCAAAATAAAGATTTTTTTTATCAAGTTAACGGCATTCAATTTTTAATTCATATTTGGATAATATTATATTTTATTTGTAATGGTGTGGTGGTGAGAGTAGATGGTAATTGAGTTTACAAGAAATTATTTAACTTGGGCACTATCAAATATGTTGCTCTCCATTATGTTTTCATCCAGAGTTTATTAGAACAATCCAGTCTTCCATTTCTCTCATATCTCTTGTCCAGTCAAAATTCCTACTTCTCTCTCACCAGATTCATTCTCCTTTATGGTCTTGGTTTTAAGTCCTATTATTTAAAGATGTTTCTAAATCCAATTGGCAAAGAGCTTCAGAAGGGAAAAAAAATCCTCAAGGAATTTTGGAGAAATACTGCCACCTGCTGTAAATCATGTATGTGATTATTTAAAATGGAAATGCCTGAGTTCACTCAGCGAGCAGAAGAATACTAGATACATACCCAGAGCTGTGAAAAAAATATTTCTATCTAATAAAAGCCATGCACCAAATCCCATGAGTAAAAGTCCAAGAACCTACAAAGAAGATGGTCAATTATTATGTTTTCAGTGATTACTAATAGAAAAGCATTACATTTTCTTTGCCAAATAATTATAAATAGCCTTACCAAGAAAGCTCCATTAATGAGATTAAGAAAGTATTTAAAAATTAACATTTTGTTCTTTCTTAACATTCTTTTTCTCTCCAGATATTGGCGTTTCTGAAAAGATAACCACAACTTTTACTATTAAGTCACCGCAGTAACAACTTTAAATAATTCTGCCTATTCACATGATTTATTTGTACATTTTTCTTCTTGTACCGGTTGCCAATGTAAGATTCCCCTCCTCCCTCCAGAATATAGGGACAAACTGAAGATATCTTGAAATGGAGCCTGTCTTTTCTATCTGTACTGGAGTTGAGAACAAGAACTTGTATAACAAACTGGCATTTGTATAACATGTCAATAGTCACCTTACTAAACTTCTTGTAGTTTTCAGAAAGTAAAATATTTTATTTTGTTCTTTGTCTTAACACACCTTCCTTGCTGGGAAGCTCTCCTTCACCTCTGATTGTCCCTCTTCTTTTCCAGAATAATGTCAACTCCCCGGTGAGGTCTTTCATCTTGGAAGCCTGTGCCTAGCCTCAATTTGTTGCCACTCTATTGTCTCCTTTATTTGTCTTTTCTTCTCACAGACTCTGAGGTCTATTAGTGGAGAGAGTAAGTCTTGTGTACTATAATACTCCCAGAGTCTAGCACATAGTAGCTACTCAATAGATATCTGTTGAATGAATAAATGAGTAGATGAATTAGATTATTGTATTAGTGAGTAATTTAGTGTACAATGGAAGGAAACAAACCAACTTAAGGTTGTGTAAGGTAAAAGTTATTTTTTTAGGGTTGCCTGGCTGGCTAAGTCAATAGAGCATCTAACTCACTCTCTGGGTGGCTCAGCGGCTTGGGTGTCTGACTCTTGGTTTCAGCTCAGAGCATGATCTCACAGTTCTTGAGATCGAGCCTTACATTGGGCTCTGTGCTGGCAGTGTGGAGCCTGCTTGGGATTCTTTCTCTCTTTCTCTTTTTGCCTTTCTCTTTCTCTCTCAAAATAAATAAACTTTAAAAGAATCTTTAAAAATTATTTAATTTAGTTTCCTAAAACTTTTAGGGGAAGTCAGCTCTTAGACCATTGGTTTTTGGTGCTTTATTAGATATGATTGTCTTAAATTTTCTTGGACATGTTTCTGGGTTTTCTCTTTTCCTTCATTGTTTTAATTCTACCTAAGATCATAGTTTGCAGTGTTTTAGTACATGCAGTGTATAATTAAGGTGATGAAAGCAGATTTAATAAGACTAACTTGAGGCTACTTTTCTCTGTTTGTGAATATCTGTTTGTTGACTTGAAGGATGCCCTGAAAAGTGGAGAAATGAGAGATGTCTAGGTTAGAGTCTCCTCCCTGAAGCTCCACAGTGCTTCTTCCCAGCTGAAGGAGTCTCTCTAGGTTTTGTCTTCTGTCCTTTTCTTTAAAGTCTCCTAATTCCATTTAGTATCTCCAGTTTCTGTCCTCCAGTCTTATCTTAGATGCCTTCAGTGTCTGGCTATTTGGAAAGAAGAGTAAGTTGGAAAAACTAACTGGTTTTTGTTTCAGTTTCTCCCTAAGATGTTGTAGATATTTGATTTTGGTGTCAATTCTATTTCCTTCAGCCTATGACAAAGTTGTGATTCTCTCCTACAGCCTAAACAACTTCTCAGGGCCAAAGTCCTTGTCTTCTGTATATGAGAAAGAGAAAGTAGACTAATAAACAAGAACACTGCAGTAACTCTGGGTGTGAAGTATTGAGAAACAAAGATTTGACCATTGATTTGCTAATAATTAGCAAGTTAGAATCAGGGCTAAAACGCTTTATCAAAAGATCCAAATACAAAAGTAAGCTGAAGCTTATTTCTCTTTTAGTCCAAAGTGGGTAAACTGATTCTCTTCTAGGAAATCATCTTAGGGATTTGGAACTTGCTCCAGCCTATTCCGCATCTGGCTCTCAGATTTGCTCTTGTGGTCATGCTTTATAGTCACCAGAAAGGAAACGGGGGGGTGGGGGGTGGGGGGTGGAGGGGCAGGGGGAGGCGCCTGGGTGGCTCAGTCAGTTAAGCATCTGCTTTCAGCTCAGGTCATGCTCTTACAGTTCACGGGTTAGATTCCCATGTCAGGCTCTCTTCCTCCCTCTCTCTATGCCCCTCCCTGTTTATGCTCTCTATCTCAAAAACAAATAAATAAGCAAACTTAAAAAAAAAAAAAGAAAGAAAAGGAGGATGAGCAAACTTGGGCAAATATCCTTTAAGCAAGTGAGATGAGTTGCACACTTCTCTTCTGCTCATATTCCATTGGCACATACTTTGGTCTCATCTGGAGGTGGAGTCAACTATGTGCCCAAGATGAAGGAAATAATTGAATTAGGGCAAAAAAAAGCCAAAAGATTAAAAAAAAAAAAGCCAAGCAGTTAGGAAAGGGCATTGTAAGAGATCATTACAGGAAGAAATGGAGGGCTTGGACACAATTTCAATATGCCTTACCATGAAAAAGAAAAAAAAATCAGTGATAATCAGAATGATTCCTGTAGGATAGGAAAACAAAAGAATAATGATAATCACTGGCAATAGAAAAATAGGGGAAAATTATAAATTTCATTTTTAATAAATGAGTTTGAATTAGAAGAAGATATGCTTGTGGTTAAGCACTGGAAATGGAGTGAAGGTAAATTAGATATCATAGCTATGGAGATTTGGGAGTTACCCACAGGGAGCTGATGTCGTGGAAATGAATGAAAGAGAAGGGGACTGACTACAGATAAAAGTGAGCAGAGGTTTGATAGTAAAGAATGACATCGCTAGAAATTTCAATTTCTTAATGCAGACTTTTACAAAATGAGAACATAATGAATGAAAGTATGATCTCATGGAAATCAATAGAGGAAGCATTTTCCAAAATAATGTTGCAAGAGATAGAGATCAAAAAGGATAAGAATTCAGTATTCTCAAAGTCAGCCAACTTGGTAAGAAGGCTGTTCATGGTTAACTTCAAAATCGCAGCAGTTTAATCCGTTTGGGCTGCTCTAACAGAGTGCCACAGACTGAGTGGCTTATACACAACAGAAATTTATGTCTTTTCGTTTTGGAGGCTGGAAGTCTGAGATCAGGGTGCCAGCAAGTGTGGGTGAAAGCCCTCTTCCAGGTTTCAAACTTCTTCGTGTATCTTCCTGTAGGGAAAGGGGCTAAGGAGCTCTGTGGACTGCCTCTTATATAAGCACTAATTCTGTACATGATGGATCAACCCTCATGATCTAATCACCCCTTAAATGTCCCATTTTTTAGTACCATCACTTTGGGTACAGGGATTGCAACATGTGAAGTCTGGGGAAATGCAAACTTTCAGACCATAGCAAATAGTCCAGATAAAAGAGTTAGAACACAACAAATAGTGTGTCTAAGCAACAAGTCAAGGAAGTCTGTAGTCATATTTGCACAGAATGAGAAGAGGGGAGGGATGGTCATGTGCTGATCTTTCCAGTCACAAGCTCCACATACTGGGAACAACATCAATGAAAATAAAGATGTGGTAACACAAAGATACACAATAAACCAGCGCAGTTCTTATTTAAATATTTGTAATGTGGAAGAACTATGTATTATTCTTATTACTATTATTTTGTTATAGACAACACATTTTGAACTTAATGAAATAAGGTCCTGGTGTGGCATTTCTTTTGTTCACTTCCTGATTAGTTAATTAATGGTCCAATAGCAGATATATTTATTAGTAGTATAAAAGCTATAGGGAAAGACAATTTACAATAATTCACCTATTCATAGGTGTTATTTTTCACTAGTTCAGTAATAGTCTAATTATTTTTTATTACCATTTTAAAATTCCATCTAAGTGCCAAGAGATGGAAGCAAAAAAGAATAAATAACCTATCAAGGAGTCAAATATAAAAATCTTGTGGCCAACTGTGAATTTTGTGTTTGAGGTGTGGGGACAGAGAATGAGCACAAGTGGGAAGTTTAGAGAGAAGACAAATTTGAGATAATCCTTAAAGGATGCTTGAGAAGGTCCCGGTCAGACAAAAATGGAGTAGACATAGGAAGATTTCAAGACAGATGGAACACTGTGTTCACAAACTTTATAATGAAGAGTATGGGGGCACGGGTCAGAAGGCCAGGAGATGAGCAATAAGGCTAGAGAAGTAGACTCAGTAAACATCGTCAAGGATCAGGTATGCTTTGCTAAGAAATTGCTTTTATTTTCCTTCAAGTAGTGGAGAACCGTATTTCCATCATCAGCATGGAAGTCAAATGAGAAAAGAAACCTAAGACAGGGAGATACTTTATGAAGCCGATGTACTAGTTCACAACAAATGGATATAGTCTAAAGTACAAGATAGTTGTGGGGATGGGGAACAGTACCAGGATGTGAAAGAAACAGTAGGAGGTAGAAATGCTAGCAGTGGGAAGTTAGAAAAAGCCCCAAATAACACTTGAAACCAGGTCTGTAGAGCTTAAATACCTGGGATAGCAACATTACGTCATGTTTTACAAGATGTCATTTATATCAGTTGCCTTGGCCATCAGAGTTCATCTCCAGGATTACCAATGACCACAAGAGACTCAGGAAGGTAAAATAACTTTTGTGAGTTCACCTAGTTAATATTTGGCAGACTTGAGATTCAAACCCATAGATATAAACTGCTTTCTTGCTACTCTTTCCAGACCCCAATGTCATCATGTGCAAATGTAGATTATAGGAACACACTTCAAAGGGATGTTGTGAAAACAAGATATGATGTGTTAAGATTATGTTTGTAAAGCACTTAGTCCAGTACTGGGCTAAAGGTTACCTATTACTCTTGTTATGGTATAGTAACCTTTTCTTTAAAAAAACCATGTCAGAAAGAAAGAGAGAGTGTGAGTGGGGGAGATGGGCAGAGAGAGAGAGAATCTCAAGCAGGTTTCATGCTCAGCATGGAGCCCAATGGAAGGCTCCACCCTATGACCATTAGATCATGACATGAACCAAATTCAAGAGTTGAATGCTCAACCAACTGAGCCACGGAGGCACCCCTAGTATAGTAGTCTTATATAAGGGAGGTGCACATGAGGTTGGGAAATGTGATGGGAACTGTAGAAAGTAGGTAATCATGTCTGCTTGAGAGAGAGAGAGAGAGAGAGAGAGCACATAAAGGGTTAGAGAGGGAACTTGAGAGTCAGCGATTGTCTTTAGCAAAAAAGAAGCAGAGTTCCAAGAATCCAACACTCTAGGTCACATATTAAAAATATTATTACTCAATAGTCATCCTCAAGAAAATAAAACAAACACCTGCTAGGCAGTTATTTGAGTACTACATGATAATCTAGGATATTTAAATTTAATCACTGCTGAATAAATACTGAGACAACCATTGAGCAATGTTTTTAAAATAAAGTAATCTCACTACCCAACTAACATTTCCAATGAAATCTTTCTTTTTTGGGTATCAGAGGAACAAATAGTTCCCTTTCATTCTTTTATTTCTCAATAAATATTATGTGCTCTCTAAGGGAAATATATTGTGTTAGGTCAATTGGCTATAAACCAATCAGGCCTGCAGATAATTTTCAAAACAAGAGCAAAATTTAATGAAAAGAAAGTTATGTATTAAAAAGAAAGAAAATAACTATGCAGGTTGAAATGTTATAGACAAACTAACCTGGTTGATTTTAGGCTATATTTTCTAGGAATATTGCAATTAAATAAATTTATGCTAAATGCTGTATAGTTAAGCAATGTTTTCAAGTTAAATTGACTTATAAAATGTAACTATTTGGGGTACCTGGGTGGCTCATTCAGTTAAGCGTCCGACTTTGGCTCAGGTCATGATCTCACAGGTTTGGTTTTTCTTTTTTTTAATGTTTTATTTATTCTGGAGAGACAGCGTGAGCAGGGGAGGGTCAGAGAGAGAGGGAGACACAGAATCCGAAGACAGGCTCCAGGCTCTGAGCTAGCTGTCAGCACAGAGCCCAACACAGGGCTCGAACCCATGAACTGTGAAATCATGACCTGAGCCGCCGCCAGACGCTCAACTGACTGAGCCACCCAGGCTCCCCATGATCTCACAGTCTGTGGCTTCTAGCCTTGTGTAGGGCTCTGTGCTGACAGCTCAGAGCCTGGAGCCTGCTTCACATGCTGTGTCTCCCTCTCTCTGCACTTCTCCCGGCTCACACTCTCTCTGTCTCTGTCTGTCTCTCAAAAAAAATCTATAACTATTTGAGATAATTGTTGCATTTTATTTCTTGATTAGTAATAGCTAACTAATGACTATTTGATAGGGTTGTCAGTTTTCTTCCAAGATAAAAAATAACATAAGAACATAAAAGGTATAGTGCTGTGCACCAGGGATGAATTTATCCTCAGAAAAACTCTAAATGCTCTTCTTTTTTGCTAATCGGTTTGTTTGTCAGGGTAAGATTTAAGGGAAAAAAAGCAACTTAGACATTATATTCAAATAAGTTGACTACTAAATTAGCTATTTAAAATTAGTTCTGGAAATTAATTGATTACTAATGGATTTGATATTTTTAGGAAGAGTGTGAATCATTTCCTAGTTACAAATACAATCAATCTTAAGATTTTCACATGTGAATTTCAACATGATATGATAGCCTGAACATTAAAAAAAAATTGTATAGTCTATAAATTTGCAACAAAACTAAACTAAAAAAAAAAAGAAAAGAAAGAATGGCACTTGAGCATGGACTTTGATAATGAAAACTTCTTATCTTTTAATTAGATTTGAGACCAGAAGTAGTTTATTTTTTATAATCATTACCGTTCTTGGGTGAGGCACTAACTGTGTTTTTTTTTTCAATAGTTTGTTGTCAAGTTGGTTTCTATATAACACCCAGTGATCATCCCAACAAGTGCCCTCCTCCATGCAATTGTGTTTTTTAATATCAAAACTCTACTTATTTCTCATTGTATATTATTCATTCTTATGTTGATGCAATGTTAACTGTTACCAGGAAATAGTCTATTTTCTTTCTAAGGCTCAGTGAAATGTTTGCATTTAGTTTATCATATATCAGATATCTTTTACAATTATGCTTAGCCACTTCCTCTTGGAATTTAATACTTTGCTTGCAAACTTAAAAACAATTAAAATCAGAAATACCTGTTATTAACCAAAATATATTTCAGTTTGTACACTGTGTATTTGCTCCACAAAAAAACCCACTTAGATTTATTTTAAAGTTAAAATTAAATAGCACGATATATACTTAAAATTCAAATTTTATATTAGAATAGTGGGTGTCACTGTCAATATTTTACAGTAAAATATATCCCAGAAAATAATTTTTAAACATTTTACCTCCATACACTGAGAAGTTTCTGATAGCCATTGAGTGATAATAGACTTACTTTTCTTTTTAAAAATAAACTGCTGTCGTGGAAAGCATAGACTTTATTGGCTTCTTTTCCACACTTCAGGCCCCACAAATCGCTATTCGAGATTAAGGTTTAGTGGAATGAACAGTCTATTTATGGATAAATGAGCATTCACTAGATGGAAGTAATATAGATAGATCAGAAACAGTTTAAAGGTCAGGCTACCTCTACTTGGGTAATTGTAACAAAATGTTTCTTTATTAAATACTTTCTAAACGTATTTAAATATTAAAATCTACCTGGAAGAAATGTAAAGTTCCTCATCCAACTCCGGAGATGCGGCTTTCGTTCCAATTTTGACTGGAGGTAGTTTGTCCTACTGGGGCACCGGTAAGAAAACGCCGGTCCGGCTTCCTTGGGATTGGCTGTTGTCGTGGTTACGCTTTGTTTGGACTCGCTGGGCGCTGTCTTCCCACTGAGCCGAGGGATTTAGGCGCTGGTGGGTGAGCCGGGCCCCTCCAGGCTGGGGCAGGTGGCGCGGGAGGCGAGACCGAGCTGCGGGAGCGAACGGAGCCGGCGCCTCTCTGCCCGGGCCAGGCTTTAGGACAGACGGTGCGGGCCCGCGGCCGAAGGGTGGGTGGCCGCGCCAGTCTAGGCTCCCTTACAGTTTGGAGATTGTGTGGCTTACTCAAAACTTGGAGACCCACCCTAACGATCTAGGGAGATTTCGAGAATTACCTTTATTCCCTTCCCTAAATGATACTCCCTTTCTTCCCTCCTTTCCCTCTCTTCCTTTCCTTTCCTTCCTTCCTCCCTCCCTCCCTCCCTCCCTCCCTCCCTCCCTCCCTCCCTTCCTTCCTTCCTTCCTTCCTTCCTTCCTTCCTTCCTTCCTTCCTTCCTTCCTATACTTTGTAGTTGCCTTTTAAAGTAGATTTCCCTCTCTTATCTTTATAGTTGAAGAACTATAGTTGAAAGTTGGGTTCCTTAAGATTTCCTACTTTGGGCATCTTTAGCCAACTCCAAGTGATTTTTTATCAACTTGAAGTCGCTTACTGTAGCCCCTTTACAGTGGAATACATCTAGGGCTGCAGTGTCCTAGCCTGTCACCAGCAGGTGGCTGCTGAGGGCTTGAAATGCCTTGAATTGAAATGGAGTGTAGGTGTAAAACACACATCACATTTTGAAGAATTAGTGTACAAAACAGAAATATAAGCTTTTTACATTGATTTTTTAAAGTTGATTTATTTTTAAGAGACAGATAGAGCACAAGTCGGGGAGGGGCAGAGAGAGAAGGAGACACAGAATCTGAAGCATGCTCCAGGCTCTGAGCTTTCAGCACGGAACCGGATGCGGGGCTCGAACTCACAAACCGTGAGATCTTGACCTGAGCCGGAGTAGGTCTCTCAACCTACTGAGCCACCCAGGTGCCCCTACATTGATCTTAATAATCAATAATTTTTATATTGACTACATGTTGAAATAATATATTGGATATATTGGGTTAAATAAAATATGTGATTAAAACTAAAATCACCTGTTTCTCTTTACTTTTTAAAAAGTTGCTACTAGAAAATTTAAAATCACATATGTGCTTGGATATGAAATCTAAAGGTCCAGTAGATGAGCAGAGAGGGACAAAGAATGGAAAAGACTCTTACCTTTACTCTATTCTACCTCTTTCCTTTCTACATAAAGTTTTATGTACCTGTGTGTTCTGCTTTATAGCTGTGGTGTTTTTTTAAATCTATTTTTCCATCTAAGAAATATTTTGATTTGCAGTTTGAGTTTGATAACAAGATAGCATTTTACACTGGTTCTGTTTTTTGTTTTGTTTTCCTTTGGAGGAGGGAGATTATGGGTAAAATTGAGTATATTAAAATGAGTTTTTAGAATTACAAAAGGACTACATATTCATGACTTTAACAATCACTCAACATAACGGTATGACATGCAAATTAGAAATTCCTCAATTTCTTCTAGAAAGTTTCTGTGTTTAAAAAAAAGTGTTCATTTGTGTGTATAGTTATACAAAAAAGATGTTACTCTGCATATCTTTCTGCCCCGTGTATTTTTAAAAATTATTTCTTCTTTGCTACCTTTCCACAGGAGCCTGGTAAATATATACCCATTTTTTAAAAGGACTTGTATAATATTTCATTCTGTGAATCAATCATAATCTATTTAACTGTTTTCTTAATGAGTATTTAGGAGTTTTTAATTAAAATTTTTATTGAGATAATTGTAGATTAACACCTTGTTTTAAGAACTAATACAGAAATATTCCTGTACACTCTGTCCAGTGTCTCTTAATGGTAACATTTTTTAAATAAAATTTACCTTTTTGAGACAGAGACAGAGAGAGAGAGAGGAAGAGAGAGAGAGAGAGAGAGAGAGAGAAAGAGAGAATCCCAAGCAGACTCTGTGTTGTCAGCAGAGTCTGATACAGGGCTTGAACTCAGGAACTGTGAGATCATGACCTGAGCTAAAGTCAAGATTTAGACACTTGACTGACTGAGCCGCACAGACGTCCCCAGTGGTAACATTTTCTAACTGTAGTCTGATATCAGAATATTAATACTGATACAGCCTGCTAATCTTACTCAGTTTTGCTCAATTTTACTTGTACTCATTTGTGTGTATTATATATAATTTTTATCATCTGAACGTGCTCACTTATCTACTACTACGGTCAAGATACTGAACAGCTCCAAAGCTACAAGGAGTTTTTCATGTTGTCCTTTTGTAACCAGAACTACCTTCCTCCAACTCCATTCACCCCTTACTCCTGGGAATCACTAATCTTGCTTCCACTTATAAAATTTTGTCATTTCAAAATGTTAATAAATGGAATAATATAGTATGTTACCTTTTGGTTTGGGCTTTTGCTCAACATGGTTCCCTAGACATTCATGGAGATTTGTCACTCTGGTGACATGTAGTAATACCCATTTCTTTTATTTCTGATTAGTATTACATGGTATTGATGTACTAGAGTTGGTTTAATGAATCATGTACTGGAGGACATTTTGCTTGTCTCCAGTTTGAGGCTGTTATGAATAAAAGTATTATGAAGGTTCTTAGATAAGTTATTTCTCTGGGATAAATGCCCATTAGTATAGGCAATAAGTGGAGATCAGTCCAATTAAATCATTTATATGTGAAAGAAAGATATGTAATATGTATAGCTAGAGGACAGGCAGGCACAGATTTTTTGTTTGTGTGATTTTTTTGTTGGGAGTGAACTGATTGTGTTTATGTGGAGAAGAGAGGCAAGTGAAATATGTATGACAAGGTTGTAAACAGAAAGAATAGTGGGTGGAGCACAGTTCAATATGTGAGAAATTGTCATATTCAAAGCATAGGTACAAGGTTACGTTTTTTTTAATTTATCTTTTTAATTGACATCTAAGTTAGTTAGCATATAGTGCACCAATGATTTCAGGAGGAGATTCCTTAATGCCCCTTCCTCACTTAGCCCATCCCCCCTCCCACAACCCCTCCAGTTACCCTCTGTTTGTTCTCCATATTTAAGAGTCTCTTATGTTTTGTCCCCCTCCCTGTTTTTATATTATTTTTGCTTCCCTTCCTTTATGCTCATCTGTTTTGTATCTTTAAGTCCTCATATGAGTGAAATCATATGATATTTGTTTTTCTCTTACTAATTTCACTTAGCATAATACCCTCTAGTTCCATCCACATAGTTGCAAATGGCAAGATTTCATACTTTTTGATTGCCGAGTAACACTCCATTGTGTGTGAGTATATATGCCTTCTTTATCCATTTATCCATTGATGGATGCCTTTGGGCTTTTTCCATTCTTTGGCTATTATTGATAGTCCTGCTATAATCATTGGGTGCATTTCAAAGCAGCATGCATTTATTCGTTGTATAAATATCTAATAGGGCAGTCTCTTTTTAATATTTTGAGGAACCTCCATACTGTCTTCCAGAGTGCCTGCACCAGTTTGCATTCCCACCAGCAGTCCAAAAGAGATCCTCTTTCTCTGCATCCTCGCCAATATCTGTTGTTGCCTGAGTCGTTAATGTTAGTCATTCTTACAGGTGTAAGGTGGTATCTCATTGTGGTTTTGATGGCATAAGGTTACACTTCATTAGGAAGAGGCTTCTCTCCAAAGAAGATGAATATGAAAAGATTTCAGGAAAAGAAATAGGAAAATGAGGATGTTTCATTTTCTTTGTTAACTAGATCATGAACTATGAACACAGGCTACTGTCTTATTTAATCAGTGTATTTCTGTGCCTCGTTCTGATGTTAATGTACCTGGTTGGCTCCCAAAAAGTTGATTTTGAAATGAGTAAAAGAAGGAAAAGAGGAAGGAAGGAAGGAAGGAAGGAAGGAAGGAAGGAAGGAAGGAGGGAGGGAGGGAGGGAGGGAGGGAGGGAGTCAAGAAGACAGCACTGGAAAGGTCAGGGACCCAAGGAAAGAATGAAAGTTTGGAATAGTCTGGAAAATAAAATATTAGTACAGAATTTTTCAAACTTGTTTTTTTAAACCAAGACACACAGTAAAACAAACACACAATTACACTGCAGCTCATGTACACATACATACATAGATACCTATTTACACATGCATACATAGATTTCTACCTACAAATGTAACAGAAGTTTTTTAAAACAATTTTAATCTTTAACATAGGTAGTAGTAGACTTACAGTTTCATTTATGACCTATCCTAATTTTTCCTATCCAGTTCCATCATTAAAACTTTATGATCAAGAGCCACTGAATTAGTTTTTTGATTTGTGGGTTATCCTCTGGAATTTGAAGACTGTTGGATTAAGGGATGTTCAGGATTGCTGGGCAGATGAAGAACTTGACTAAGTTTGGAGAACATTTCATAGTGGGAGGAGCCCTGGCTTTGGGTCCCTCAGTTAGGGTCCTGTTTCCATTGCTTATGAGTATAATGACTATGCACAGTTAAATAAATTCTCCAAACCTTGGTTTTCTTTTTAATACAATGACGACAATGACCCTACAGCCATTAATTTACTCTGATAGCTGTCAATTCCACAAGTGATTTCTAGTGCCTGGCTTGTCACAGATGGGAATTGCATGGAAACTAGTGGAGGTTGATGATGGTGCTGATTATGTGATGATAGACTGCAATGTACTGCTTCTTGATCCATATCCATCATAAGCATTAAGATTTAAATAAAATAACTATTGATTTTACAAGCCATATATTATCCATCATTAAAACATATTGTTGTTAAACACAGGTGGCTATAGTAAAATGGACAACTATGAGTTAATGCGTAGAAACTAACCCTATATTGTCCCATATGTAGACTTAGGTGGTTCTCTTTTGTGTACTCTAATCTCTGAGTTCTCAAGCTGTTTAGAGGTATTTTGCCCTTAATTATACCCATGAGGATGAGTTTTCTGTGATGTTTCTTGGTTCAGGAAGCTAAGACAGTCCATTCCACATGACTTCTCTCTTAGAGAATTAAGAGATTAATATTAGAGTTTATCATTTTGTAGTCAAACATTAAAAAATAATGAATTGATGGGGAGAGAAAACAATGTTTTTTAATATATGGTACAACCGTAATAAGATATAATGAAAGTTTCCTAGATGAAAACATGTTTACAAAGAACATTAAACAACCCATATTTTTACTCATTCTAACCACTTCAATTCTCTTTATTTTTTAAAATTGTTTATTTATTTTGAGAGAAAGAGAGGGAGAGACAGAGACAGAGAGAGAGAGGAAGAGAGAAAATCTTAAACAGGCTCCATGGTATCAACAAGGAGCCCAACTCAGGACTCAATCCCACAACCCCGAGATCATGACCTAAGCAGAAATAAAGGGTCAGACCACCCAGGCACCGCTCAATTCTCTTTAAGTGGTTTTGTGTTTTATTATGAAAGATGATGGAAAACAACAGTGATGAAGAAGCAAAGCTCAATGAAGAAATAGAAGCTGAATTGGATAAAATCAGCCTTTCTTCATTGGAAAAAGATGATGTTGATAGTGATTCAAAATCAGAACCCCAGAGTGAAGACAGTGATACAGTAAGTGTTAAATGCTGGACTTTTAAGAGCCTTTTAATGGAGTAAACTTTTCAGGAGAAATATTACTTTTCTCACTGTGTTTTACATAGTTATCTCATTTTTTAACTTTAGGATCACTTTTAAACGATGTGTATTGTTAGATATTTAAATATAAAAAGTTGAGGATAGAAATCACATACTTTCATATGTATATATGTGTGTTTTCTGCAAAATTGGGATTATACTATGCAAATAATTATTTGTATCCTGCTTTTTTTACGTACTCATGAGCTTTCTAATGTTATTAGATATACATGAAAAACAAAATTTATGTAAACTCTTTAGATCTATAGAAATAGTTATTTTTTTAGAAATCAAATATATTTCCTTTTCATTTGTATATTTTCCCCAGTTTTATATGCTTAGAAAATTTATTCACAGATTGATTCTTTAACACCAAAATCCTTAAAGTAATGGGAATTTATTTATTTTCAGTTGTGTTATAAAATGTAGATCTAACTAGACATTTTCCTGCATGTATTTAGTTAATATTGTTAATGACACTTGATGAATAATCTACCTCTTCTCAATTGATCTGCCTTTTTTATAGTTTAGTTATTTATTTTGAGAGAGAGAGAAAGAAGGAATGTGAGCATGGGAGGGGCTCAAACTCATGAACCTGACATCATGACTTGAGCTGAAATCGAGTCTCACGTTTAACACACTAAGCCACCAAAGCACGTCTCGATTGATTATCGTTTGTATATGTTTGTATATGTTTAGCCGTTATACATATAATCTATCTAAGATTACCTATTCTTTTCCATTATTCTGTTAGTTTTGGCCTATTGTAGTTTCTTAAGTATCAAACAGATAAAATTCTTTTTGTTGCTTGGCTCTCTCAAAATCTCCACTAAGCTTTTTCTAAAAACATAAACTAAAACTAAAACAACCCATTTGTTAAATTTCAAAAAGCAATTATACTTTGATTTTTAATTAGGATTGAAATAACCTATATACTACTTTTGGAAAGTTAATATTTTTACATTATAATAATAGTAACAATATTCAAAAGAGACAAACAATTCCGAAATTTTTCATCTGAATATGAAATCCAACAGAATCATGGATATACTTCATATCTACCTGAAAATAAAAAGCAAATTTTAACCAAATATACTTGTTTGAACTCATTCACATGTTTTCCTCAAATTTTTGGTACGTCAAAACTTTTATCAAAATTTTGATACATAGTTTTAATAAACAGCTTAACCATTTCTTTCATATTTTCTTTTTTTTTTAATTGGAGGATTTGGATGAATTACCTGAGTCAGTTCTTCACTGTATTAACATCATAAAGAATAAGAGTAAAACTGTTGAAGAGCTCATTCTACAGGACTTAGAAGATACGGATATTTTAAGTAAGTACAGTTTTTAACTGCTTGGTAGATAACTTTTCTGTAAGCATAAGTAATTTATAATTTAGAAAATTATATTGCTTCAAGTTCTTACCTGTTGTTATACACATGTATGATGTATGTGCATTTATGTCTAGTATATAATGTATGAGACTTTTATTTACTCCATTAATTTATTTCCCTTATTACTTTCCTTATATGTCCAATAAATACTAGTCACCAACAGTTTGTTTTACCAGTCCTAATTAAAACCAGACATTCTATTACAACTAATTCTTTAAAAATTTTTTTAAATGTTTGTTTTTGAGAGAGAGAGACAGAACACAAGCAGGGCAGGGGCTGAGAGAGAGACACAGAATCTGAAGTGGCTCCAGTCTCTGCTCTCAGTACAGAGTCTGACATGGGGCTTGAACCCACAAACCTCGAGATCATGACCTGAGCCAAAGTCAGATGCCTAACTGACTCTATTATGGCTGATTCTTGAACAGCACTGGTTTGAACTGCATGGGTCATTTATGCACAGATTTTTTACAGTATTGTAAAGGGATTTTCTTTTTTAATGATTTTCTTAGTAACATTTGCATTTCTCTACTTACTTTGTTATAAGAATACAGTACATAATATACATAATATATATGTTAATAGACTACGTTATTGGTAAGCTTTCTGCTCTACAGCAGGCTATTAGTAGTTATGTTTTGGGGGATCAAAAGATATATGTAGAATTTTTACTATGTGGGGGTCATCACTTGTAATGCTCATGTTGTTCAAGGATCATTGTACTTTGCATTAAAGAAAAGAAAATTAGTTACAGAATATTTTAGAAGTATCAGTTTATACATCTTTTGGGAGAAAAATGTAATTTATATCAGAAGGCTAACTATTTTTATCTGCATCAACTGAGAAAAATTTACTTCTTGGAATTATTCTAAGAATAATAGAATGGTCAAAGATTTAAATAGAATGAATTAAAGTTTAGTTTATAATGAAAAATGGCAACAACCTAAGTGTTTAATAGCATCTTAGTGTGTGCAACAACACCCATGAAAAAGATGGCTTAGATAATATTTAATAGCATAAAAATGTTTGAGATGTAGTATTTAAAATTATTATAAAATTCAGTGCCATTTATGCAAATTAGTGTACATTACCATATGGACATCCAAAGATATTGTTATGCCCAGGTCGCAATATCATCCCCAAAACCAGAGACCGCCAGGGAGACGGAGTCACGCATGCAAAAGCCAAGGACTTGATTACGGGCTGGGTCAGGCTCACAGACTTCACAGCGCAGTGGATCCGTGCTGAGAGCCCCGAGCAAGGGCTGAGCCGGGTTGTTATGCGGTTTGGGAGGGGGAGTCACGGGAAGTTGTGACACAGGTACAGGGGTCCAATCATTATCGTACAACAGCATTGGCCGTAACGCTAACCATACACATTGTCCAGAGTGTTCGTTACTTTTGGCGGGACCCAATCATGACCGTTTGTGTTTTTTTTAAAATAACCAATCACAGGGTGGGCCAAGGACCCCCACGTGGGGTGAGTAACTGGTTAATCTAGTATTAAACAACAGGTAACTATCTATGGTTTCCATCTACAGGCCTGTCTGTAGGAATGTTAAGGGTGTTAGCTGGCCGCTTCTGATTGGCTGCTGTGAAGGTGGTCGCTTGTTGAGCAATGTGTGCCCTTCCCTGTGATTGTCTAATGATTCTGGGAGACGGAAACTTAGGCCTTCAAGGACAGAGGGGAAACTTAGCCTGTCAGGGAGTCAGTTTGGTTCAGACCTGTGTCCTTTCAATATTCATTCAATAAATATTACTGTGTGAAATCTATTTTAGCTACTACGACTATAACACAGAACAAAATAGGCAAAGGTCCGGCTTTACTATTCTAATGTTCCAGTGTGGGGAGATAGACTATACACAAATAAATATGCAATATTTTAATAATGATAACTTCTATGAAGGAAAAAGTTTTAGATAGAGGTTAGAGATTGGAGGTTGCTATTTGAGATAGGGTAAGTCAGGGAAGGCCTCTCTGATAAGGTAATATTTGAGCAATGACAGAAAGGTAAGCCTCATGGATGTCTCCGTGAACGAGAAGGTGAGCCATGTGGATATCTAGAGAGCCAGTGTTCCAGAAAGAAGGATCTGTAAAGGCCAAAGCACGGATCATATAAGGGTCAGGTCATGTAAGGCTCTTACAAGTCATGGTCTGGATTTTGGATTCTATTCTCTGTATGTCAAGGTTTCTGAATAAAGAGTGATAGTATCTGACACATTTTGAGACAATCATTCTGGTGATTACATAGGAAAGATGCCTTAAGGTAGCAAGAGTCTACTACAAGGCTGTTGTAACAGTGTGATTAGATATGAGAGTGATTTGAGTAGAAATGATGAAAAATAGTCATATTCTAGAAACCATTTTTAAGGTAAAAAGAACCAAAGGGATTTTTTTATTGGTGGATTATAATGAAAGGAAGAGAGGAAACTGACTTCACGATTTTTGTCCTGAGCACCTGTGTGAATGGATATGTAACGACTTACTATATGCAGATGCTTCAAATTTTGGCATTGATTATCTGTAGTTGAGTTATGGGGAATTTTAATGGTTTTTAAATTTATATTTACTAAGGTAAATATGATGAAAATATATTGTAAATATATTGGCAATTATATAGCTTAATTAAGAAAAAATAGAAGGAAACACAATCATAGAAAACTAATTACATAAAAAGTTATGGAACTACAGTTATTGCAGTGGCTTAGAAAAGTATGAGATCTTATATATTGTTCTAATGAAATAAGTTTGATAGTCTCAATGAACAGAATAGTTTTATAAGAAAATTCAAATGATCAAAGTTGTTTGAAAAAGGTGGAAAACATGATTAAATTGATAATCTGGCAAGAAGGTGGAAAAGGTTTCCTTCTCAAATGTCATCAGACATTAGTATGATTTTGGGGGCACACTGGGATAAGTGTCCAACTTTGGCTCAGGTCATGATCTCATAGCTTGTGAGTTCGAACCCCATATTGGGCTCTGTGCTGACAGCTCAGACCCTGGAGCCTGCTTCAGATTCTGTCTCTTCTTCTCTCTCCCTGCCTCCCCCTTGTTCGAGCTCTGTGTCTCAATCTCTCAAATATAAGTAAACATTTAAAAAATTAAAGAAATTAGTATGACTTTAAAAGAAATCAGTATGATTTACAATTGATTTCTTACAATCCACAAGGATAGACAAATCTGAAGATTATATTTCATTTTAAAAAAGCTGCATATTTCTTTTTTTTTTTAAATTTTTTAACATTTTATTTATTTTTGAGAGAGAGAGGCACAGAGCGTGAGCAGGGGAAGGTCAGAGAGAGAGGGAGACACAGAATCAGAAGCAGGCTCTAGGCTCTGAGCAAATGGTCAGCACAGAGCCTGACGCGGGGCTCGAACCCACAAACCATGAGATCATGACCTGAGCTGAAGTAGGCCGCTTAACCAACTGAGTCACCCAGGCGCCCCAAAAGCTGCATATTGCAGATACAAATCAATACAAGCATAACACACATACAAAAGAAGCCAGAGGCTAGTTTCATTTTTGAATGTAGATGTTTTGATTAGGACTCTCATTTGTAGACAGGAGCTACTTTAGCTCCGTTAAGCAGAAAGGTTTTGGGGGTATTTGTGTGTTTGTTTTTATGAGTAGAGTAAATATTTTGGTTATTTATTGCTGCAAAACAAACTGAGTGGTTCAAAATAACAATACGTTATTATCTTATTATTGTTCTGTGGATTGACTGAGCTAGGCAGTTCTTGCTTAGATTTCTGTGTGCATTTACAGTTAGATTTTAATTAGGAATGTAGTTATCTGAAGTCTTTAGTTTTCACACATAACATTTTTAGGAAATAGTCAGAACTTAAATCACCCTCCGAAACCTGGCTTCCAGGGAATCTGTAGAACGTTATTTTTGCTTTCAACCCTTCCCATAGGAAAGCATGCTGGTAAGACTGTGAGTAGGTGTTGAAGAAGAAAATTCATGATACCTCACAAAACTGGTGTGAAGAGTTAGTTAACCAGCAGAACAGTCATCTGTAAAAAATAGTTTACTCATAGGAGAGATTACCATGATAGAACATATTAACTGAATAAGGAAAAGAAAAACTATATCAGCACAAATGATAAAAAGACAATAAAATTCAACAAAAAACTCATAAAACCAGGAATTAAAACCCACTTCATTCACATGAGTAATTATAATCTTTTAAATTAATACATTTATGAGAGTATTTTTAATATCTTGCGCAAGCTTATATTGCGAGTTTGTGGCAAGTAGAGTCGAACCTTTGTTAATTTCTAGTTAGGGTGTCATTACAGTATCAAACAGCATTATTCTGTGTACATGGAAAAAAAAACTTTAGTATGGAATATGAAAGGTGATCAAGAGTGCTTTATAAATTTGTTACTTTTAGTTTTAGGACAAAGATTCCAGATTTCCTCTGTTCTTTATTTTTCATTATTTTCCTGTTGTTTTGAATCACTGATCTAGTCACTGATAGAGGTTCCTGCATGACTCAGATGGTTAAGCATCTGACTCTTGATTTCTGCTCAGGTCATGCTCTCATGGTTCATGAGATCAAGCCCTGTGCAGGCTCTGCACTGATAGCATGAGCCTGCTTGAGATTCTTTCTCTCCCCCTCACTCCGCCTCTCCCCCACTCATGCTCATGTGCACACACTCTCTGTCCCTCTCCCAAAACAAATAAAGATTTCAAAAAAGAATATACTGTGATCGAATTTTAGATTAAAGGATGATGAAACGGTTTCAGATTTTACTGTCTTTTGCCTTGCTCTAATATTTAAAACTATAATATTTTTTCTTTCTCTAGATTGTAGTTATGGAGTGGTTTCTAATAATCATATGCATTTAAGGATAGAATTACCAACTGAACATAAAGAACATCCGGAACAATTAATAAAGGTATATGATCTATATTTGACTGAAAGTACTCAATATTACAGTTAGAATTTTACGTTTCCCTCTTATGAGGGATGCTAGTTCAATAATTTAAAGTCACTGATTGGGCTGCCTGTGTGGCTCAGTCGACTGGGCATCTGACTTCAGCTCAGGTGGTGATCTCACAGTTTGTGGGTTCGAGCCCTGTTTTGGACTCTGTGCTGACAGCTCAGAGCCTGGAGCCTGCTTTGGATTCTGTGTCTTCCTCTCTCTCTGACCCTTCCTGGCTCATACTCTGTCTCTCTCTCTCTCAAAAATAAATAAACATTAAAAAATAAAAAAAATAAAGTGCACTTATTAAAAATTTTAAAAATATTTTTAAGCAAATCATTTTTAGTTTCATGCTTTCTCTGGCATGTAATAGACAACAATTCAAGTTTCAGTCTTTTTTTATGTTTTATTTATTTTTGACAGAGAGTGAGCAGGGGAGGATCAGAAAGAGAGGGAGACACAGAATCTGAAGACAGGCTCCAGGCTCTGAGCTAGCTGTCAGCACAGAGCCCGACATGGGGCTTGAACCCATGAATGCAAGATCATGACCTGAGCTGAAGCCGAACGCTCAACCGACTGAACAACCCAGATGCCTCCAAATTTCAATCTTTAAAAATATTAGAAATAGTAGTTTGAACCATCAGTATTTGGAAACCTAACTATGTTGTGTGATTATTTTTCCCCTAAAAACTCCAAGGAAAACAATGAATATAATTTTAATTACCTTGCTTAAGAATGTACTACGTTCAAGTAGAGATTTTAAATACCCTATTGCAAATTTAAAAATACATCTTACGTTAGTTAAAAAAATATAAAATAAACACATTCTTAAAGAAATGATTAACGAAGAGCGTAGTATTCTGAAAGATATGAGTAAAAGAGAGCCATGGATTTGACAAAGTTTCTTCTCAGGTTCAGCATCTGGACTCATTTTTACTTCTCATTTTATCCAACTATCTCTAATTTTACCTAACTCTACTCCTGGTCCTATGATGTTTAGGATAATTTGCAAGTTGCTTATATATAAATATCTCTTGACTCTCTTTCTTGGTAACAAACTTGAAATATTAATTTTGAATTATCATACTACTACTTCATTGAAATAGATATCCTATATCTTTCCAAGAATATGGTGCAAGCCCAATTATGGAAAAGTACTCATCAATGTTATGACTTTCACATTATTCAGGTTAGAGTAGAAACTAGTTCTGTTTTTCAGATGTACTGAATGTATCAGCAGTTTGTATATGTGAGCAATCACTGTAAGTAAGAAATACAGAAATATATTAGGAAGGAAACACTAGCAGAAACATTTGGAAATGATTTTCAGGCATTTTTTTGTGTGTTCATTTGAGTATAGTTAATACACAGTATTACATTAGCTTCAGGTACACAACATAGTAATAAAACATCTCTACACATCATGCTATGCTCACCACAAACTAACTACCATCTGTTACCATAAAAGGCTGTATATCATCGACTGCATTCCCAATGCTATACCTTTTATTTCTATGACTTATTCATTCCATGGATTTTTAAGCAGTTTAATTGAATAGTGTGGATAAATATCAGAGAGTGATTGAATTCTGAAAGACAAGGAAGGTAAAACGTAGTCTGTTTGCATGAGAAAAAACATTTTCAGTGTGCTAGAGAGTTGTATTTGAGAGAGATTCAAAGTAAATAAAGTTCTAGATATGTGTATATAAATACTTGATACATTATTAAAATGATTGCTTGACTCTCTCTTTAATTATTGTCACTCTTTTAACCTCTTAGATGCTATCTGAAATAGAAAAAGAGGAATTTCTGAGGAGTCAAACTCATTGTGGTAGTCCTGATTCTATTCCAGAGCCTGATCCTCCTGATTTGCCCGTGGATGAACATGTTTTGTCAGGTTGGCTGAACTGCTCTATGATAGTTTTGATAATTTTAATGTAATTTACCATAGTTGCCTGAAAATAAATTGCACAGCTGTGTTTTGACATGTAGAAAAACATAATCCTGATATTTGAAAATTATTGTGCTGTACTGATTTAATTTCATATTTTCATAGTTTTTTTATACCTCCCAAATTGACTTGACTTAAATATATTTAAAATTTTCCATCTATATAGCTGACTGAAATAGATATACTCACCTTTGGATTTTTAAGTGTCTTTTAAACTATGTTCCCTAAGTATCCTTTAAGTATAGCACATATATACACATTATGTTTTTATATTAAGTTTTGTGGTATAGTTTAAGGCAAGGTATGTAATTTCTTAATTAACAGAAATGGAACTTCTTTGTGTATGACTGCAATAGAATTTTTATGTACTTTTTGCATATTATCACTTTTACTTTGGTAATACACTATTATTTCTTCATTTCAAAATTACTCTTATACTTTACATTAAATCAGTTTTGAGAGGTTTTTTGTTGTTTTTTTTCATTTTGTTTTTTGTTTTTGTTTTTTTTGTTTGTGTTTTTGTTTTGAGTGAAAGAGAGAGCAAGTGAGCTGAAAAGGGGCAGAAGGAGAGAGAGAGAGAGAGAGAGAGAGAGAGAGAGAGAAAGAGAGAGAGAGAGAGAGAGAGAGAGAGAGAGAGAAAGAATCTTAAGCAGGCTCCATGCCCAGCCCAGAGCCCAATGTGAGGCTCAATCCAACAACTCTGGGATCGTGACCTGAGTTGAAATCAGGGGTTGAAATCAACTGACTGAGCCACCCAGGCACACTGAAAGATATGATTTTAATAATAATAATAATAATAATAATAATAATATTTCTCTTCATTAATGAAGATGATACTGATATGAATTTTGGATACTGTGAAGTGGAAGAAAGATGTAGACAGTCTTTTGAAGCTTGGCAAGAGAAGCAGAAAGAGCTGGAAGACCAAGAGAAGGTAACTCTCAAAGCTCAAAGGGATAGAGAAGAAAAGCAATTTCAAGAAGAAGAAGAAAAGAGACATTGCTGGATGAAACAATTTGAAGTTGAAAAGAAGAAATTAGAGAATATTCACAAGGTAAAGATTTATTTTTTTTCATACATTTTTTGAATCAGTATCTACTTCTGAATAGTACTGATGTTTTGAATTATGGCCTGGATTGAACTACGTTATGTGTATTTTTTTAAGAATTTTACTTTTTGGATCAAATGACATTAGAAAGTATTTTTTAAATATCTATCTTTGAGAGAGAGGGAGACAAGAAGAGAGAAGGAGAGAGGCTGAGTAGAGGAGGGGCAGAGAGAGAGAGGGACAGAGGATCTAAAGTGGGCTCTGTGCTGACAGCAGAGAGCCTGATGTGGGGCTCGAGCTCATGAACCCTGAGATCATGTCCTGAGCAGAAGTCGGACCCTAACCAGCTGAGCCATCCGGGAACCCTGTCCTGTGGGTTGTAAGTACTTCTGATAGTTGAAGCAATTGACTGTGGTAACAGTATTTACTATGGATTTCTTGATTAGTTTTCACTGAAATTCATTGGAATTTCAGATGCTGCTTTGGATCTTGGGGGTCTCCTGGGTCTATGAAGTTACAAAGATTGTCCTAGAAAAGCTGATACTTAGAACATAAACTGTTGTTTTTTCATACCCTTCTAATCATGGAAGAAGGCAACATAATTTTCTTGATTATGAAATGTCCTTGCTATGTGGTCTGATATTACATAGCAATTACATAAAACATTATTTCATAAAGTGGTTCAACCATATAGGTGATGGCCTGTGCCTTGCTCCCATATTGAGCTAATTTCTGAGCCTAGAGAGTGTTTGGTGTGAAGCAGTTTTGGGTTTTTATTTCTGTTTCCTCCTAACCCTACCCCAGGGGGTCCACAACTTCGAGTCATAGTGGTGGTATATTGGTATATAGTGGTGTATTGAGAAACTGGTGGATTTTTAGGACCTGACTTTAGGACCGTCAAGATCCGTAGAATGTGTGGGTAATAGGCAGGGCTCACTTCTCTGTCTTGCATTACTAAAATTGACTTACATATTGCCTACTAGTTTTGAGTGTTCCATATAGAGAACATTGACATGTGGCCACTTATGCAGTTTAGGGTATTCTAGCCCTCCATGTTCAGGACATTGCATTTCCTGATCATATAGAAAATAAATTAAAAGTAATTATATTATAGAGCCAGTTTGGTTGTAGCTTTTTCTAATAGTGAACTGTGGATCCTTAGCTTTCCTTTCATTATATTTTTCTTCCTACAGACCATTTTAAGCAGTCATTTCTGAAAGTCAGAAACTTTTTTTTTTCTTTAATTTCAGGATCGGCTTTAATGTAATTTAGGTTATTGGAGTAGTGTTTGCTATCTTGTGCTTAAGTGCATCATTGCCATTGATAGTTAGTGGTGTTTTCAGATTTAGAAAACATCTGACTTTTAAATTCTGTTCAGATAAGTTGACATTTTTAATTGTTTTAAAACAAAAATAGATTGACTACCTCAATGGCAAAGCATTCATCTATATGCTTAAATGACACAAAAGAGATCTAATATCTGAGCCCCACCCTCAAAGATTCTAACTTAGTTTCTAAAAGTAATTTGTACTTTGTCATAAAATTATAGTATTTTAATGGATTCCTAAATGTATGCTTTGTTATGCCTTGAGGCTTAACACTTTTCCAATGACCGTTCCATAATTTTATTATGATGGATTCTAAATACGTAATTTATTTTCTTTCAGTAGGTCTGTTCTGTGTCCTTTGTTAGCTTCCTATTTCATTCCACTAAACAACTACTGTAAATCTCTTTCTTTAAAAGTTTTACCCAACTTCTCCCTCCTCATTATTGGCAAGTAATCACATGACATTTTTGCATCAGTTGCAACCTTTATTTTCTAATCCTATTTCTTGTTTGCCTCAACCTTTATATTCATCCTGTTTTTTTCCTTGCCTCTGCTGCATTCTCAGTAGGAAAGTTTTCTTCTACTAAAAGTTATTTTTCCCTGCCTGCTCTAGATTCTGTAATTTTCCAATTTATCCCTGCTTTGTTTGTTTGTTTGTTTGTTTTACCCTATCTGCTGAAACACCTCTATCGACCTCCTTCTTTCTTATTGTTTATGCACATGTTCAGTTTTCTCCCATCCTGGAAACAAAACACAAGAAAAACCACAAGATCACTTTTGTTCATATGTCTCACTTTAGCTTCTCTTTAGCTCTACCTACCAGAGTCAGGCTTATTAAAGAGTAGTTATTTTTGCTATATTTCTGTCCTTGTCTCTCATTAAATCCTAAGCCTACTGTATATATGTTTGTATGTGTGTGTGTGTATATATATATACGTATATATATATACACGTATATACATATATACGTGTATATGTATATATATATACGTATATATATATGTATATATATATAAAACCATCACCCTACTAAATGAAACTGCTCTTGACAAAAATAACCAATGACGCCTCCAATTTCATACTCACAGGTTCTTTTTCAGTTCTTATGTTGGCCTCTGTACTGTTTTCCTTGACTTAGATTGGATCATACTGCCTTGATTCTCTTCTTACATGTTTGACAGTTCCTCCTTTATATCCAGTTTAGCTTCTATGTCTCTGTCTCTCTCTTTGAATATGGTACTACCAAGGATTTCTTTCTTTGTCTTTTTCTTTTTCTTTGAATACTTTCTCTCTTGATAATCTCAGCCACAGCCATGGCTGTTCAGAAACAAAGCTATATTTACAATAATAATAAAGTCAACTATATAACTCTTGTACAGATACTTAATACTCCTAACATAATATGTCTAAAGCTGAATGGATTGTCTTTCTTTCTGAATTGTGCTTCTCCTCAGGTACTTGTTGTTTCGATGGACTACACTATCATCATAGCCCAAGCTAGAATGACAGGGATCATCTTTGAGTCTTCCCTCTCTTTGTTATCCTCCTCCCTCTAATAGTTCTATTATCCATCTCCTCATCCACACACTTGTCTACAGTTACTCCATAGTTCAGAGTGTCCTTATGTCTAGCTTGGCATATTCACTAAACTCTTTAATTGATCTCTCTTCTTTTGGTCGTGTGTTCCACAAGCGCATTAACCATAGTGCTGTCAGAGGACTTTTTAAAAAAATATTCATTTCTTTATTTTGGGAGAGAGAGGGAAAGAGACTGCGTGAGCAGAGTAGGGGGAGAAAGAGAATCCCAAGTAGTCTCAGCACTGTCAGCACAGAACTGGATGCTGGGATCCATCTTAGGAAATAGGAAACCTGTGAGCATGAACTAAGTGGAAATCAAGAGCTGACCACTTAACTGACTCCACCCAGGCACCCCCAGAGGATTTTGTTATTTCTCTGCTTATATATAAGATTATAGCCAAAGAAATAATGCTATTTCCTTTATTTCCAATCAGCTGGTAGTTTTTGGCAATTTCATGTTTACATTGTCTTTATATCTGTTCTCACTCCTGCCATCCTATCTACAGAAGGCTCTCCTTAATTCTTACATGGACTTTTCTAATACCTACCTTATTATCTCTTTAATGACTCTGGCTTTTTGTCTTTAACTGTATCTAATGTAAACTTTTAATTTTCCTAAAAACAGAACAATAGGCAATTTCCTATTGAAAACAAATTTAATAAACTCTGTCTGTTTAATTTAACATGTCTGTTTAACCTCTTGAAAGCTTAGTCATTTCAGCTCCAGTCATAGCTGAGTGCATGACATCTTTGATGATCCTCCAGTTATAACACCTCTTTCTGCTGTGATGCATTATAGTCTTCTCTTGAGATAAATTTCTTCTGCTAAATTTGAGATAATATGTGAACTTATGATAGTGTTTCCATATTACAGGTTACATTTTATAGGAAAGGGATTACATTTTACTGATCTTGTTTATTCTTCAGAGCCTTAGCAAAATAGATGCTAATAAAAAAAAACATTATCCACGGAACTGATGGGTTAGGTGAGTTAAATGGGATGGGGAGGAGAGAAGAATATTATATAATGCAAAACTCATCTTACATATGTATTTGTAAGATGTAATATTTGTAATTTTTGTGTTGTCCAACAGCATATCTAGTAAATACGTTTTATTCATAAATAAACATACTCAGATACATAAAACAACTTTCCCAGGCTGCCAACATGTTTATGTGCTTAAATGGGAACCTTAGGTATTATTTATGTGACACATTAGTTTGAGATTAAAGTTGTTATCGTACTACGAATAACAGAATCATTGGGTGAGTTTTTATCTTTAACTATTATTTACAAATATAGGTTGTAAGAACCAATTGTAATGATCATATATATTTTTTTGATACTTGAATATAAAATCTCAATATTACCTTATGTTCAGCAAGAACAGGACAAGATGAATGATGAACTCCATAAAGAAGAGGAAATATGGAAAGAGAAATTTAAACAGCATGAGGTATATATTTTTTCCTTTTTTTCATCACAATAATCATTCTTCATTTGAAGTAATTATTATACTTGAAATGGACATTTAAAAATAATATTGTCTAGCTGGTATAGGATTTAATTTACTAAGACTTTAAAAATTCATTAATCACTAGACATTATTCTTGTAATATAATGTCCTAAAAATTAAAATAAACTGGTTCAGTGAGTGTATATGTCTTTATAAAATTATAATTCTATAATTTTTTAAAATTTGAGATTTAAGATTAAGATGCTATTATGAATATTCCATTATGATTGAAGATGGCTATGAAAATTCCTTCATTTCTTGAACACAATTGAATGTTAAATAATGCTTGTGAATTCAAGCTCATTCTAATGACCTTTAGTTTAAATTTACTTAACTCACAGTTTATGTAAAATTATTTTAATTATAAGCATGAAATAGATAAAATTTCTTATAATCCTGATATCCAGCTAAACAGTCTACCTTTCTTTGTCTTTCTGACAAGTCTTTTCCCTATATAAACGTACTCCTGAAAAAGTAGGTTTCTACTATCCATTTAAAAAATATATATATACATATTTGACGTTTAACATTGTGTAAGATTGAAGGGTACAGCATAGTGATTTGATAATGTTATATATCATAATATGATTTTCTCTATTGTGAATATTTAAATAAAAAAGTTGGTTAGGCATGTGAACAGACAGTACATATGAATGACAAGGGAGAATAAAGACAATAGTAGCTTACCTACAGGTAACCCAAATGTTGGAGTAGGAGAGGCATTAAAATATCTATAACTATCATGCCATAGCCACATGTTAAACAGATAGATGCTACGAAAAGAGAACTAGAGTCTATAATGAAGTGTCAAGCATAGATTATAGAGTTGAAAAGTTCAGTACATATACTTAAAAATTCAGGCCATAAGTTTGACAGTTTGACTCAGCAGATGAGAGCATTAGTGAAACTGAAACAAGTTCAGAAGAAATATCCAAATTAAAGCACAGAGGACAAAACATTGGAAAACAGAAGAAAGTTCAAGAAATATATGAAATGTAGTGAAAAGATAGAACATCTGTATAATGATATTTTTTGAAGGATAGGGGAAAGAAAATGGAGCAGAAACAGTGGATGAAGAGATAATAGTTGAAATAGTTAAAAGAAAATTGATCTGAACATTCAAAGTTGATTAATGACCTCCATACAGAATCAATACAGACAAAACCACACTTGGGAATTTGCTAGTGTAATGATTGAAAATCAAGACAAGGGGTGGAAAGTTGTAAAAGTTGCCAGAGAAAAAGGCACATTACCTAAAAAGGAGCAACAGTAAACTAACAGCTCACTTCTTGAGTGAAATGACAGAATGAAGAAAATAGTAGAAGAAAGTACAAGACAGTGCTAAATGGTTTCTTTGATCATTAGTGTTCTTTGAATCCCGAGTCTTCCCCTGATTTCTGGACTCAGTTTCCATTTCCTGGAATGTATGCCTAAATACCCATCAAAAATAATTTTGGATGGCAAATTTTATTTATTTTTGCACACTTGAAAATATTGTTTTGCTTTCACAATCGAATGATTTGTTTCATGGGATATAGAATCCAGACTTATTACCATTTGGTTTTAACAATTTAAAGATCTAACTCCATTTCATTTTTAGATATTTCTGCCTGTGTTATCATTGTAGATTTGATATTCCTTCCTTATAAGCTTTTTTGAAGCTTTAGGATTTTTCACTTTTTGCATTTATCCACACAAATTTACTGATTTCTTATCACATGCCCAGCACTTCTGAGTGTTCAGGTAAGCAGTGGATAAAACAGAAATAACTCCTGCCTTCATGGTGCTTACATTCCTTAGGATTCTGAAATATTACTGCATCTGTGTGAGGGTATCAGAGCATGTGTGTCTATGTGTATGTGTGAGAAGTTAACTCCACTCTTTATCTTACCTTATGGCCTTTTGGTTTAGAAAACAGTTTTCTATTACTTTCTTCTCTTTAATCCTTCTCAGGTCTTTAGCTGTAACTCCTCCTCGTCATGTTGGAGTTTCTGTATCGATCCTTCTGACACCTGAAAGCCTCTGTCGTATATTTGATGTCCTTGTGGTTTTGCAGATTGTTTTGGAAAAACACTTAACGGAGAAGTTTTTCTTTAGCCAACACCTATTTAAAGTCTTTCTATTTTGATTTTTTATTTGAATGAGTCATATTTTTTGAGTACTTGCATTTCAGTTTTATATAAAATTATTCTTATCAAAACATGTTTTTCCTAAAAAATATTTAAATTTTTATTTGGTTTAGTAGCTATTTTTGTCTCAGAGACTAGTTCTCCCTTCTGCTTGTTCAAGTATTTTGATTGCCTCACATCCTTTGTGTTAGCTTTTCTCAAATAGTTGCTGAATTGTGTCCATCTGTTTACTTTTGTGTTAGGACTCTAGTGACAATGACATTTTCTCACCTAACTCCACATTATCTCATTTAATGTAGTATGTGCTTATCAGCTCTCTTAGGAGCTGAGGAAGGATGAATGTGTGACTCTTATCACTTATGTGTATGTTCTACCTTGCCTTCCTGGTATTATCATCTCACCAAATAATTCTCTGCATCTGCAGCCTCTGTGCTTAAAGTCCTTTTCTTCTATGAAGGTTTTGGCATGTGGTTTTTATGCTGTATCCCTGTGTCATTCTAATTTCATATGCTTTCCATCTTTAAGAAATTCCCCAATTTATATCTGGGTGGGTTAGTATAGTCATAATATTAGAATGTCAACTTTCTAACATTATCAAATCTCCAAAATATCTTAAGATATTATATCCTTTAAAATAAATGGTTTTTGTTCCTCTAAGTGAATTTTATAGTAACATCAGCATGACTTCAATTTTATTATTTGTTTTCTGCCTATATTTTAGATGATATTTTAATAATATCATTAGTTTACACTACTAATTATCTCACTTTACTTTAGGAGTTTATTAAAAAGTTGCATCTACAAATGGAAGAAGAAAGAGCAAGATTTAAAGATCTACAAGAAAAAGAAAAAATGCGTTTGTTAGAAGTGCAGCATAATGCAGCTGTAAAAATTCAAGCTAAATATAAAGCATTTGTGGCCTACCAAAAATATGGCCCAATCATAAAAGAACAACTAGAAAGTAAGAAAAGGAAAGCACAGGAGTGGAAAGAAAAAGAAGCGAAAATACGACAGATGGAAGAAGAAAAGCAGAAAAGATTGGAGAAAGAACAAAAGATAGAAGAAGAGACAAAAAAGCAGAAGGAAGAGGAAAGGAAGAGGAGAGAAAAAGAATATGAAGAAAAAAAGAACATTGTGAGAAGAGAAAAAGAGCAACTATTAAACAAGGAAAAATTACGATTAAGAGAAGAGGCAAGCAAACAGCTAATAATGAGTAGAGTGATAAAGAAAGGTGAATATAATGCCAGACACTTAACTGTTGAAGATCCGTCAAAGAATAAGGATGATATAGCCAAAAAGGTAGGGGATGAAAAGTCAGAGGGATGGGAAGATGGTCCCCACTGGCTGGTTGAAATATCAAATAAGAGAGAAAATGTATTAAAAGAACCAATACAAGTGCAGCTGAAAGATTCCATATCAAATCAGGCAATTTTGGCAGAAATGGAAATGGAAGTAAAAAATGAAAACCTAGCAAAACAACAACATTCAAAAAAAATCATCAAGCAAGAAAGAAAATATGAAGATGTAGACAAAACAACTGACTTGGAATACCCAGATCTAAAAGAAAATGTGAAAGAACAGTTTCAGCTGCAAGAATTAAAGTCGCAAATACAAAAAGGGGAAAATGTGAAATCCGCCATGAATGAGAATGTGAGACAAGACACCCAAATAACAATATTAGGACATAATCCAGGAATTAACCAGGTAGAAAACAATGAAACACAGAAAATAATCAAAGATAATAAACAGAATACGGTACAAAAAGTAGAAAAAGAAGAGATATCAGAACAGAATGAACCACTATATGAAGAGAATAATATTTTAGTGATTTCAGTGAAGCAACAACCACTAAAATTAGAAAATCCTAAAGATAAAGGGGAAAAGGTAATGCTACAAGAACAAGAAATTGATTTAAAATCCAAAGAAACTGACGCTAACTCAAAAGGCAATACTCTGAATAGTGATGTGATTTTTAACAGCAGTGATTCTATGATAAATATAGAAAGCAAAATAAACGAGCAAGATTATACTTTAGGTAGAAATACTCTTTGTGAAGATTTGGGAGATTTTGATGCAAAAAATTCCTCAATTTTTAAAGAAGTAAACTCTCTTAAGTCTCAAATTAAAGAAACCGCAGAAGAATGCCATGATAATAGAGCTGAATGTGAAAATATTGTGATCTGTACTTTACCAAAACCAACACTTCTATCTTCTATTGAAGAAAAGAGGCTACGTTGGATAAAATCATTTAAACCCTGGTTTGAAATTTTCAAGCAAAATCAACAAAAGAAGATTGTTAGGACAAAGAGACCTGTAAAATGCCCAGCCGACACCATGCCTCCTTTGAATACACTAGAAATTCTTGAGCGTGGCCGTTGGAATACTTTACAGCAGGTATTTTATAACTTTATAATACTTTTTCATATTTAATTACAATTGGTTCTCTAAAATGTAACTTTAAAAATATCAGTAGAGGGGCGCCTGGGTGGCTCAGTCGGTTAAGCCTCTGACTTCAGCTCAGGTCAGATCTCACTTCATAGGTTCCAGCCCCGCGTCGGCTCTGTGCTGACAGCTAGCTCAGAGCCTGGAGCCTGCTTCCGGTTCTGTGTCTCCTTCTCTCTCTGCCCCTCCCCCTCTCATGCTCTGTCTCTCTCTGTGTCAAAAATAAATAAAACATTAAAAAATATCAGTAGAAGGCATTTTTGTATCCAAGAATTTTGTCTCTTTTAAAAAATATTTTTTAAATACTTATTTTTGAGAGAGAGAGAGTGAGAGCACAAGTCAGGAAGGGCAGAGAGAGAGAGAGAGAGAGAGAGAGAGAGGGAGACGCAGAGTCCAAAGCAGGCTCCAGGCTCTGAGCTGTCCACACAGAGCCCGATGTGGGGCTCTAAGTCAGGAGCTGAGACATCATGACCTGAGCTGATGTCAGACCCTCAACTGACTGAGACCCTCAGCTGACTGAGCCACCCAGGTGTCCTGAGAATTTTGTCTCTTAATCAGTAAAATTGGTATTGAAATATTGCCCCCATTTGAGAAGGGATGTTTTTAAAAGATTGCAACTAAAATTATTCAAGGCATCTTCTTCCTCAGTGAAGCACTATAAGAAGTTTTAGTTTGTATCTTGAAGTCATGTTCAGGGCTCCTGTAGTCGTTATTAAGCTTCTAAGAATGGAGCCAGCTGGGAATTTAGTGTTGAATTAGAGTAGTAAATTCCAAAATTGACGGTCAGTTACTCTGCTATAGTCTTGGGCACAGCATCACCTACTGGTTTGTTTTGGAATGAAGTGGATTTCTCTGTACTTGACAAGAGCTGTGAAAGAAAGGCTTACAATAGAAGACTCTAGAATTTAGTCATGTGTTATATTAACATGGTACATATATATTAAAATTTAAAATAGTTGTCATCAACTGCTACTAATTTTCTAGGTTTCTAAAGCCCATATTTTCAACCAAAATTAAGACAGAAACTAACAGATGTGTAGAAAAGCAGGAAAAAAATATTTCAAGTGTTATAATACTAGAAAGGACTTAAGGATTAAAATACATATATTTGGCTAGAGTTGGAAAGTGAAATGTATTTAATAAAATTTAGTTTTTTGATATAGACAAGATGCCTAGGAAAAGAAACATGTTAATATATATGAATTTTATAATTCATTCACCCAGCAAATATTTAACTATCCAATATGATTGATTAATATTTACTGTTGAAGGAACAGAAAGAAACCTGTCTTGACCTTATGGAGCTAACTATAGTACACAAAAAGACTTTAAACAAATAAATACACTGTTAAATACATTACTACAGATCTGGATAATTCTATAAATAAGATTTCAGGGAATTCTCTGATAGGGTAATGAGATAATTGGCTTTAAAGAGATCTCTGGGATGTGAAAAAGCAGTATAAAGGACAAGAATTACTTTAAAGTTCCTCTACTTCCTAGTCACTGTATTTTTTATTTCCATCAGAGCTATAGAGCTACATATAGAATCACTCATTAACTCTTCTATTAATTTTTTTCTTTGGCACTGTTATCTCTGGAATCCTTTTTCTACTTCCCCTAAGATGTTAGTGCATGCTTTCTTTTTCAAAACATTTTAATTTTTTTTTTTTAAGTTTTTGATAGAGACAGAGATAAAGGGAGACACAGAATCCAAAGCAGGCTCCAAGCTCTGACCTGTGAGCACAGAGCCAGATACAGGGCTTGAACTCAAGAACTCTGAGATCACAATCTCAGCCAAAGTCTGATGCTTGCAAACTGAGCCACCAAGGCACCCCTAGTGCAGGCTTTCTGAATTTATAACATTAGCTAATAATTTTTACTTTGGGTAATTTTCCTTATGAATATGTTTGAGCTAGGTCTGAATGACGGTTTCATGCACATTGGCTGCTTGTTTCTAACATAAACTGAAGTTAGAAAAACTGCTGCAGGGCGCCTGGGTGGCTCAGTTGGTTAAGCATCTGACTTCCCTACAGGTCATGATCTCAGGTTTATGAGTTTGAGCCCCACTTGGGGCTCTGTCTGTTCTGACAGCTCAGAGGCTGGAGCTTGCTTCAGATCTGTGCCCCCCCACCCCTCCCTTGCTCATGGTCTGTCTCTCTGTCTCCTAATAATAAAAAAACGTTAAAAAACGAAAACAGTGATTCTCTTCTCTTTGTGGGTCTCTCCTCTGTTCAGTAAGAAGAGTACTGAAGAAGTTAAAATGTGTGAACCTGTCTGATTGGTGTTTCTTCTATTCACTCTGTTCTTTCTTTGAAACTCTTGTCAATATACATACAGTATAGGATTAACCCTCTTATTTCTTAGAGCAAATCCTTGCAAACTATACCACGTATACAGATCACCTGGGAATTTTAAAGTGTCAGTTCTCATTCATGGGTCTAGTGGCTAGCCTCAATGCTCTGCATTTTTTTTCAGTGCCCCTGGATGACACTGTTGGTGTTAGTCCATGGATTAATCTGAGTAGAAATGTTGTAAAGGACACTGTAATCCTCTAATCATGGCCCACACACCTATTTCAAACATTTAATTTTTCTTTGAAGCATCCAGTATGCAGTATAAAGTTGAAAAATATTTATGAATGAGTCTACAAAGGCAGAAGTGTTATAAAGGATCGTCTTGTAATGATACTTTACAACCCTAGTAGATGGTTTGTCTTGATGTCTTCTTTATTCACTACTACATACCGACCCATGACTCTCTTACTTTGACTTTCTAATCTCTTAGCTCCACATCTTTGTCCTTATCTTGATCAGTCATTGCCATCTTTGGAAGGTCTTTCTGGAGAAGACCTTTAGAAGAGAAATGTTTACTCTTCTAGAATTTCTCCCAGTGATGAATTCATTTTGCTTCTTTTAATCTCTCACTTTCAGCCTTTAGCACATGAAATCGGGTCTGCATCTTGTCTATACTTCTTTACATATTGTCAGGCAAATAGCGGTTTTCATTACTTGACTGTGGGATGAAAGAGGAGGAGGATGGATAAGTGCATGAATAAAAATTCCAACTGAATGTTGATCTTATTCTCCGTATGACTACTAGCTTTGCATTTTATAGAATGTATTAATGAAAAAAATTAATATAAAAGTTATTTAAGTATAATTTAATGAAGTACTAAGAAGCCTTGTATCAAGATCAGTGTCCTAATTTTATATCTGCCATTTACTGGCTGTGTCACCTTGGGCAAAGTGCTTGATCTTTCTGAGTCTCAGTTTTATCCTCTATAAACTGGGAAGAGCAATATCTGTTGGATAGGATTGTTGAGTTTTAAAATAATATATAAGAAGATTATAGCCTAGGACTCCTATATATATATAAAATAGTCATTGTCAAACTTGGATCTCAAGCAATGATTATTGACAACTAATATATATATTTTTTCTATTTTTAGTGTTCTAATTAATTCAATTTTATTTTATTTTTGCTGTTTTGTTACTAATGATAATTTGCTTAAATAACCATAAAAGAGTGCTTTTTCTTATATGTCTTTGTAACATGACATGGAAGATAGCATCTCAGCTGTTGATTAACTTTCAGATCAGAATGTTTCACATCCTTATATAAGGCAAATTTTAATAAACTGGTGTTGTAATGGTATAGGAACTACTAGAAGTTAGATTCTGTTTCATTTAAACCCATAATTACTCAGATTCAGTCTCTTTGCAGCTGATTTTTAAATATTACTTAAAGAGATTTAAAATTGTGTCACAGAACAGATGTTCTGCCAAAAGCAAAACCAAGAGTCATGACTTTCATTATTTTGTAATTACAGTTTACATAGATGCCTGACACTTCTCATGTTGAACTCAAGAACAATTGAGAGTGAAATCTCTAAAATTATAGAGCTATTTTAGGTCATTTTATGTACTGTGATCTGTCAAGGATTTAGGGGCTTATAGATGATTGTTAAGTAGAAAACTGATTTGTTATCTTGTATTAAAATATAATGAATGAGCTATAGGTTCTATAGGAGAACAGTTTTTTCAAGTTATGAGAGCCTGAAAATAGTAGTATCAAAATATCTGCATATTACCCATTTTAAGGAAAAAACTGTGAATGCTATTAGCATATTTTAGTTTTGCCACAGGGCAGTTTATTCCTTCATTTAGTTCAGAAGCATTTAGTGACTATCCACTATGCCTCAGTTGCTCTTTTTCAGGCTGACTATGAAGTGGTGAATGCCTATGAGTATTAATTCTATATTGACCTTAATATTTGGGGCATGAAGCAGTTTTATTTATGTGATTATTATCATGCTGAGATCAAAACATGACTAACGTAAAAATTTATTTTGATCTCATGTTTGGCAAAACCTATGGTAGGATAGATAATAAATTGCTATATATATAAAGATATTTTAAAATCTTTCATAAAAAGGAGGAGGAAATATTATTGAAATGCCTCACATTCAAAAGTAGATACCATTAACAAGGACACTGGAGCAGTTGTCATTTCTTTACTGTAATTAAATTAAACTAGAGAAATGACCATATCATAAAAATTAGAACCTTATTGTTTATTATAGGTGATTATAAGTAGCATATTGTGAAGTCAGGCAGGATCATATACACTAGATGGTAGAGAAGCATTTGTTACTATAAGTCTGCAGTTCTGTAGTTTTTAGTTTTTGTGTTTTTTTTAATGTTTATTTGTTATTTAGAGAGACAGAGCAAGAGCAGGGGAGGGGCAGAGAGGAAAGAGACACGGAATTGGAGGCAGGCCTCAGGCTCTGAGCTGTAAGGTTTGAACCCACAAACTGCGAAATCATGATCTAAGCCAAAGTCAGACACTTAAACGACTGAGCCACCCAGGTATCTCTGGAGTTTTCAGTTTTTAAGTGTTTAGTTCTAAATAGTGTGTTCACTTTTTAGTAGAGAGCTAGCTTCCCAATTACAGAATTTATAGGTTCTCTGTGGACAAATTAAATGGGTAATATAATGTGGGTTTCTTGACACAAATGGAAATTTGTTTCAAAAGCTATTTTAGATTATAATAACTGAAAAATTCTTGAAATAATTATGATACTAGAAATGTATTCCCCTGAAGTTTTAAAAATATTATTAGTTTTGCTATTTAAGGAGTGGACCTAATTCCTTCTTTTTACCTCCATGACCATATGGTCTTCCTATTCACTTACATAAAATGTAAATTTAAAATTTTCAGTTTAATTTAATGCACAGTAAATGTTCCATATGAAGAAGAGTTACTGTACTTAAGAGTTTTGTACTTTTTCTAGATTTTTCTGAAGCAATTGTGCTTTCAATTTCAATAGCACATGTTTGAATCTCTGTTTTCAGTATAAGATATACTATACTCTTCTTATAAAGCTAATAATATTAAAATTGTTTTTTAGTACATGAGAAACCTAGCCTTAGGTAGGATTTTTGATATGAAATGTGTAAAAGTATTTTTACTATAATATTACTTAACATATATAGTTATTTCAGTAAATGGACTCAATTATAATGAAGAACCAACATATTTATTTTCTGACATTTTACTTATATGGGAGCTCTTAAATTTACTATGTAGAGTGCTTTTCAGCAATCCAAAAATATTCCTGTTATATGACATATTCTTGTGGAACTATAAGTGAAGACCTTAATACACATACCACAAAGTTGAGTACATTCTTTGATATTGAATTTTCTTCAGTTAAAAAGACTAAAACAGGATAGAGAAGTTCTTTAAGATACAAGCTTTGTGAAGTATTGAACCCACAGTAATATCTCAGTAATAAGAAATCTCATAAATGTATGGTCTTCAAAGTGTTTCGAAATACAGAATACATTCATGATTTTGCTGTATGACAGATTCTATATGCTTTGAGTATATTAGCTAGGAATGATTCATACCATTATAATCAGAGGACTTGTAAAATGAAATTATTTTTACTACAGAGTTTAATTATTATTGCATGGTTCTATTTATCACAGGTTCTATAATTTCTCAAATTTTCTTTATTTTTGGAAGATAATTGAGCTGTTCTAGTTGAAGCATAGAGAGCTGGATACAAAATCTATCCCCTGACATTTTGTGGCTCCTGTTACTATCCAGATATCTCTAGGATATTGTCAAACACAGATCTTAAACATTTATGTAGTACAGTGCTTAAAATAGTGCAAAAATAATTGTAACAGAAAGTGAATTTGGTGAAAAATTAGGGAGTGAGCTAATAAATGATTATATTATTGCTTCTATGCATATTGGTTTTGAATTTGAATTGGTCATGGATGATTGCATTATTTGGCCTTTCTGTGTGAGGAACAAAAGAGGTCAGAAAACTTAATTGAAATTGAGTTGTTAATAAGTCAATTTTCAATATATGTCTTTAGTTTTTTAGATGAATTATTTTTATTTTTATTAAAAACATTCTTTAATGTTTATTTATTATTGAGAGAGAAGGAGAGATTACAAATGGAAGAGGGGTAGAGAGAGGGACAGAGAATCCAATGCAGGATCCTGTCAATTCTGACCTGTCAGCACAGAGCTCCATGCGGGGCTTGAACCCACGAACCACGAGATCCTGACCTGAGCTGAAGTTGGATGCTTAACTGACTGAGCCACCCAGGTGCCCCTTATATGAACTTTTAGAAACAACTTTGTTAGGGAGCCTGGGTGGCTCAGTTGGTCAAGCAGCCAACTTTGGCTCAGGTCATGATCTCACAGTCCATGGGTTCGAGTTCTACATCAGGTTCTGTGCTGACAGCTCAGAGCCTGGAGCCTGTTTCAGATTCTGTGTCTCCCTCTCTCTCGGCCCTCCTCTACTCACACTCTGTCTCTCTATCTCTCAAAATAAAATAAAGACATAAGAAAAATTAAAAAAAAACAATTTTGCAAGGCTAATATAGTTTATATTCATTATTGTTATATAATATTATGCACTCCAATTTTCTTGAGTTCTCTAGGTTACCACAGTTACATTTCAAGATTTACCAGGTTGTAGTCTTTCCACACTGGCAGACTGTCCAAACCTTCAATTTCTGTCTCTCCGACGCTGTGGATTAACTTCTTTGCATGGCCTGAGTAACTGTAAAAAACTGAAGCACATTGATGCACAGGTATGTCCTCTGTTCCCCTCATTATTTATCCTATAATAAAATATAAGATGGACTTATGTTTACATTTTAGAAATGATAATTTTGAAGAAACATTTTCCATACTAACCTGTAACACAGGTTTAAAGAGATCAAGGACCAAAATTTGTGAGAACCATTGTGGACAGATGATTAGGAAGTATGACCTGGAAATCACTTGTCTCTATTTGCAGGTGTTGTAGTGATTGTTGTTGTTCCTTTTTGCTGCATAACAAATGACATTACTTAGTAAATTAAAACAACAACTATCTTAGTTGCTCATGGTTCTAGGGCTGTGATTTGAGGCCAGGGTTTTCTGGGCATTTCTTCTGCTTCATGTTTTGATGACTGAGTCTCTTAAATAATTTGAAACTGTGGCTGGAATGTCCAAAAGGCCTTTTCTTATATATCTGGTGCCTTGTGAGATTGGAATTTCAATCCTTCTTTCTCTCCATCTGTGTGTGTGTGTGTGTGTGTGTGTGTGTGTGTGCATGCGCGTGCCTCTGTCTCTTCCATTTTGAGCTTCTTTACAGAGTAGCCCTGTCCCAAGAGAAAGACAAATCTCCAATATGCAAATGTTTATCAAGATTCTGCTGGCATCCTGCTCACCACGTCTGAATTTGTGTGAGATGAAGCTGGGTGGATTTGTGAATACTGGGTTGTGAGGTGTATTGGGGCTTATCAAAGTTGCCCCTGGGCTCATAAGGAGTTACATTCTTCCACATGCAAAATACACTCATGTGCCAGAAACCCCTAAATCTCATCACTTTATGACAACAGACTTACACTTGAAGCACAGAATTTTCTCATCTAAATCAGATCCAAATGGAGATGACATGCTCCCGTAGCGTTCTTTCAAGTCAGAGATCTGTGAGGTAAAATGAGAAGTCATCTTCTCTCACTGTCCCCTCCCCCCAACACTCACAGGCAGTGGTGAGATAGGGCTTGATTAGTTACAATAGCCACTCCCATTTAAGATGAAAGAAAACAAGAAGCCCATCGCAGTCCTTGTTCTGTAGCTAAACATATATCATTTCCATAATAAAGGCTCCGTTCTGTCCCATGAAAATAGTTTTCTCTGACTCTGGGGTCTGCCCACTGGGGTTTTGACTCCATTCTCAAGGCATACTTCTTTTTCCATAAGAAGTGCTGTTTGCAGCTGAGAATTTTTCTCAGCCTGTTATTTCCCCATAGGAGATGGTGGGGGGTTGGGAGTTGTTGCTTGAGGCTCCTTTTCATTTGACTTCTATTCTTTTCAATTCACACAGGCAGTGTTTCCACCCATCTGATTTTCTTTTAAAGCTTTCTGGATTTCTTATGCTTCTTATTAAGTTCACTCCATTAGACAAAGGGTTTATGCTCATAAATATTTTTGAGAGGGATGCCGTGATACTACACCCTTATGATTCTTAAAAGCCCATTTATCTCTCTGTGGTCTTAAGAAATAGAATTGCTGGGGCACCTGGGCAGCTCAGTTGGTTAAGCGGCTGACATTGGCTTTTGTCAATTGTCATGACGTGATCTCAGGGTTTGTGAGTTTGAGGCCTGCATCGGGCTCACGGCTGTCAGCTCAGAGCCCTCTTCAGATCCTCTGTTCCCCGTTGTCACTCTGTCCCTCCTTGGCTCCTGCTTGTGCTCTCTCTAGCAAAAAAAAAAAAAAAAAAAAAAGAAAAAGAAAAAGAAAAAAGAGAAAAAGAACTGCTTTTACATCCTAGACACAGGATCTTGACACCGAAACCAGATTATGTATTGCAGAGATATGTATGCGTAGGACAAGTATAAACATACAAATGAGATGCGTACCTAATTCCCAATATTGGTGTTCTCTGGAGAGGAAGGGAGCAAAATGGACTGAGGAAGGGAAGGGGGGAGATTTCACCTTGTTTCAGTCTTTAAAATGACAGTTTTAATGGAACTGTGACCAAGTGTTCACTTTTGTTCACTTAGATTGCTTGACATATTTTGTTACATGATCCTGTGTTCTGTATTTTGAAAGATTATTAATAAATATAAAATAGTTAATTATTTATTAGATAAGTAAATATTTTCATCTAGGCACCATAACATTCTACACATTTCTCTTAAAAGTCAGGGATTTGGATATTTGCTTGGAGATCGTGTATCTCATCCTTCCTCTTTTTGTAAGCTTTAAATGTTTCAGTAATAACCATTGAAATGAAACTAATTACATTTGTTTTTTGTTTTAGGAAAACCATATTGAGACTATCAATTGTGAAAATTTAGAAGATCTCTGTGTTCTTCTTCTTAATAAAAATCAACTGACTTCTTTTCATGGTTTGGATGGCTGCACTAATATCCAAAATCTTGAACTTTCACACAATAAAATCACTCGAATTGGTAAGAACATGGGAGTTTGAATGTATTGACATTGTTTACTCATTATTACATTTTGTTTCATTTATTCCTTTCTGAGAATAGGCTACCATTCCATGTTTTGGCTATTGTTGACAGTGCTGCTATGAACATTGGGGTACATGTGCCCCTATGCATCTGCACTTCTGTATCCCTTGGGTAACTCCCCAGCAGGGCTATTGCTGGGCCATAGGGGAGTTCTATGGATAGTTTTTTGAGGAACCTCCACACTGTTTTCCAGAGCGGCTGCACCAGTTTACATTCCCACCAAAACCAACTTGGTAATAAATTATTGAATTAAAAAAATCAAATCAAATCAAATCTGGATAAGGCAGAGTGGAGATTGAAAGAAAAAAAAGAATAGACCACCATTACTAATTTGCTTATTTTATCTGTGCCATCTAATCTTTCATTAGCTGAAGGAAGTAAAATTATTTTTAATATATATAAAGGGAATATGCTCCCACCCCTGGCAAATGGCTACTTAGTAGTAGTTCCTTAAATTACTGTATTCACTGACCCATTCCTTTTTATATAACCAGTAGTGATCTGAGCCACACTAGAGAACATAACACTCAGGCGTGGTTCCATCATACTTTTATGGATCCTATGCTTTCTGCACTTCGAACTGTCATAACCGTTCCCTAAAAATCCCTGTCATCACGCCTTTTATTGCCTACGTACACCACTTGTACTAACCTTTCCTTTTTGAGATAAGGCTTCCACCACATGAAAGAAAGAATTCATCAGTTTGAATCTCCCTAATCTTTTCCATCCCTCCATCTGTGTATCTGTATCCCCTTTTTATCTGTGTCTGTGTCCAACCTCATACTTTATAATCCATATAACTCAGCAATGAAAATGTCTTTCTTATTTAAGGCCAGTCCTACTGCTTTCTATAACTGTAGTTTCCTCCGGTACTTTATTCTATGATTTATCACCTGTCTTATGTCAAACACTTCCTTTTGCCTTTCACTTCGACCATTGCCTCATCCCGCTTCCCCTGGGCTGTCAAGTTTTGAGAAAGTGTTCTGTTTGTGTTTTCACTTTTTACTATCCAACTTCCCTCCTCTTCTTACTGAAATTCAACTTCAACTTACTTCTAGACTGTTAACAGTGTGATCGCTCTAAAATAAAAATCTCATTATATATTTTTTCATGCCTGGCTTAAAATTCTGTTTGTTGTTAATTTAACTTGTGATATTCTCAAGGTATTTGACAGGGGGCTTAAGTAATAATGGTTAATGTATAATCAAGGATTGCCAGAAAGTCAGGAACCAAATAAAAATTTTATTCTGGGGGCACCTGGGGGGCTCAGTTGGTTAAGCGTCCCACTCTTGGTTTCAGCTCAGGTCATGATCTCATGGTTCGTGAGTTCAAGCCCTACATCAGGCTCTGCACTGTCGGTGTAGAGCTGCTTGGGATTCTTTCTCTCCCTTTTTCTCTGTCTCACCTGCTCACTCTTTCTTTCAAAATAAATAAATAAATTTTAAGAATTTCTGTTTTACACTGGAATAATACTAATAACTTAAATGTGTGGACCCCCAAAAGGTAATCCTTTCCACCTTCTCCATAGTATAATCATTAGGAAATTTGGTCTGGACTGAAATTCCAGCGCGTGGGGTGTGAGTGGATGGGGTAGTAGAAATAAGCTTACTTTTCCCATTTGATTCTATTTTATTTTTGATGTGTGAAACAAACTACATTAGTCAAATTACATTAAAAAAATGCATCTCAAAGAGATTATTCTTTTTTCCCCTGTTTACTCTGTTCTCACATCTACTTTTATATATAGATATTTTTGTACATATGCACATAAAACCTGTATATATGACGAGATCGGGCGCATTCAGGGTGGTGTGGCCTTGGACTAACATGTACATATGTATACAGTGTATGCATATCACCCATATGTACGCATGTATACACATATGTGTGTGTGTGCCTGACACATTCTATGGGTTTAATTCAATTATTTTTATTCTTTTCCATTCTTGTTAACATAAATACTTTTTTAAAAAAGTTTATTTGAGAGAGACAGAAACAGTGCAAATGGGAAAGGATGAGAGAGAGAGAGAGAGAGAAAAGGAATCCCAAACAAGCTCCACACTGCCAGCGCAAAGCCCAAAACAGGGCTCCAACTCACAAAATTGTGAGATTATAACCTGAGTCAAAACCAAAAGTTGGACGCTAAACTGACCCAGCCATTCAGGCAGTCCAACATAAATACTGAAGTCTATAGATTTTCCCGTGAGCATTATTTAGTCCAGAACCTCTGTGTTTTCATCAGTTCTACAATTTTGACATATTTTGCCTTTTACCTAAGATTTAATATTTCTACATGGTAAAATAAAACATATATATAATATATTCAAAAATAAACTCTTTTTGTATTTTTTATATTTTTATCTTTATGATCTACCTTCGTGATCATTTGTTGGAGATCTTCTATGTCCACCTGGCCCATCATAGACTGAAGGAGTTGAGCTGGTATAAATACATTTGTTATTAATTGCCTATTTCCTTTTGTACATCCTTTGGTTTCAGTTTTCTGAGTGTTGCTCCATGCTGTTTCATAGATGTTCTTAACTGTGTTATCTTTATTGTGAATTTTAACCTTGAAATTTATAAGTTCCCTTCTTTGTCTCTTTAATGCTTTGAGACTAAATTTTACTTTGTCTAACAAGATTTTATTTTTGTTTATATTTGCCTACCTGGCCATTTAAAAAAATAAGAACCCTAAGCACCTTGTTTTAGGTGTGCCCTTATATACAACAAATATTTGGTTTCTGTGTTTTGATCTGATTTTAAATGTTTTTGTTTCGTATAGAACATGGTCATTTGCATGAGTAATTCAGCTCTTATACTTGGTGTTAACACTGTCTTTTTTTAATTTTTAAATCTTAATTTATTATTGAGAGACAGAGAGACAGAGCATGGGCATGGAAGGGGCAGAGAAAGGACACACAGAATCCAAAGCAGGCTCCAGGCTCTGGAGCCTGGGGTTTGACATGGGGTTTGAACCCATGAACCGTGAGATCATGACATGGGGTTTGAACCCATGAACCGTGAGATCATGACCTGAGCTGAAGTCAGATGCTTAGCTTAACTGACTGAGCACCCAGGTGCCCCAGCGCTGTCTTCACAATCAGGATGATGCTTCACACTCTTTCTGGCAGGAGGCCTTGTTGATAACACATGGATTTTCCCACCACTGGAGCTTCTTTGTTTCTTACCTATTCTCTTTCTGTAGGATTCCCTCTATACAAGTGTGGATTAGGGTGGATTCGATTGGTTGTGGATATTTACTACCCCACTTAGAAAAAAATTCAGCTTGTAATTTCTTCATCTCCCATTTACACTGGAAAGATAAGTTGGGGTATGTTTGTTTAATTGTTGCTCATTATCGATTTCTGGAGGAGATACAGGGAGCGTTGGATCTAGGTAGTCACCATCATCTTCCAATTTTTTTTTAATATGGGAAAAATATAGTTGTTTTCACAAAGCAAGCTTTTGCAGACATGTCAAGGCATACTTTTGAAAAATAATGTGTAATTTTTTTAATGTGTTTATTTCCCTATGTGTCTGTGCTGCCAGCTTTGGGACTACCCATATTTTCTCCCCTAAGGAAATAGCGATACTTTTGATACAATTTTTATTTTAAAATTTTAGTTTAAAAGAAATAATTGTGTTGTTGTTGGAATGAAGGCAAGTGCATTGATAATGCATGTTCCTATATTGGCACACACTGAAGGAAGCTTAAAAAAAAGGCTGTTTGTGGGAAGGGATGCTTTAACTCCCATTCACTTCATTTTCATTGCCAACAGGGCTGTATGGGATTTCTTGTAACCAGTGGATTTCCTGGGATAGGATATCTGCATGATTTATGTGGAAACTGCCATGGTATTAATTGATGTACTTGAGGTATCTGTATGTAGTACAGAGCAAACAAGGTAAAAGACATCTTTGCTGTCTGTTGGGCACAATGAAAACACTGTATTTATTGAGTGTGAGGAGAGTATAAATGAAAAAGTAGATTTTTCTGAAGACCGGTTGGAGTCTGTTTTTCATCTTCAGGAACTGCTTGTAGAGATTCTGGTTGAGCTAAAGGAAAAGCATAGATTTTGTCTTTCAATGATGTATTGATGCTAAGAACTCTTATGAACGGGCACAAAGATAGATTTGTGTTTATAAGTTAATAGGTTACTATTTCATGCTATAATATTTCTTAAGGAGGTGAAATAAAATTGGAAGACATACCATGTATTCTACATCTGTAGTTTCAAGTTTAATTTGTTCCTAATTCTTCCTAAGCGGTAGTTAATATGTAAGGTTAGCTTTAATTACTCCTTTTATTAGAAAACTGTAATGCACATTTTTATTTGACTTTCATTGCATTTGAGTGAAGGAGATGGAAATTGTGTCAATTTGTTTAAGGCAATTTATTTGAAATTATTTATGCTATATGCTTTCCATTCTAATTAAACTGTTTAATTACAGAAATAGAAACGCAATGTAAAATACACTTTTTAAAAGTAACAACTTAAAATGTAATTCTATAAATTGAAAGTTACAAAGTTAATAATGTATTTTTGTTATTGCCATTAATGCTTAAACATATTGTATGTCATGAGTAATTTAAAGACGACCGTATAATATTTTTAGGTTATTTTCTATAATTGGTTCTAGTTTGGTAGCAAGTTTTTTAAAATATATTTATTTATTTTTGAGAGAAAGAGAGAGAGAGCAATGGGGGAGGGGCACAGGGAGAGGGAGACAGAATCAAAGTAGGCTGGAAGCTCTGAGCTGTCAGCATAGAGTCCTGTGTGGGGCTTGAACTCAGGAACTGTGAGATCATGACCTGAGCCGAAGCTGGAGAGTTAACCTACTGAGCCACTTGGAGCCCCAGCCAGTTTTGATTATAGAATATTTTACCTTGACCTGGAATTATTTTTGCATATTTTGAATGTGCATAATAATTGATTAAATTTATTAAGCTCACTTTCATTGGTGATTATAATATGGATTGATTTTAATCAGACAGGAGCTTTTATTATACTTTTTATTAATCTAAAATATTTTATGTTTCGGGCACCTGGGTGGCTCAGTCGATTAAGCATTCAACTTCAGCTCTGATCACGATCTCATGGTTTATGGGTTTGAGCCCGGCATTGGGCTCTGTGCTGACAGCTCAGAGCCTGGAACCTGCTTCTGATTCTGTGCCTCCCTCTCTCTGCCCCTCCCCTGCTTGTGCACACTCTCTCTCAAAAAAAGGAATAAATAAACTTTAAAAAAATAAATAAAATATGTTATGTTTTTTTCTGGAAGTTTTTTATTTTCCTTTACTATTCTTTATGACTGAATTTAAGTTGGGTAGTTGCAGTTTAAATTTTAACTTATTATTATATCATTTTTATATTTCATGCTTTCATTTGTGTGAAATTGCCCATAAGTAAATATCAGGTTAAATTGATAACAGCATTTTGTTTTCCATAAGTAATGTGGAAAAACATCCCTTGAAAGGATGTTGAATATCTGTGGGACATTTTTCATATTTTGAGTTAGTATTTTTGACTTAGTTTTTAAATGAGTAGCCAAAGCAAATAAAAAAATAGATGATTTGTAATTTATAATCTAGTTTTCCTTGTTTCTTCCATTTTTATGTTGAATTTTATTGACTTTCTAAGGAAAACATTCTGAAATTAATTTAATTTGAGAATAATTTATGGTGTATGACAAAATTGTTTTACAAATTTTATTTATAGAAAAAATATACTTTCATATGATAAATGTAGTAATAGATAACTTTTTTAACCACCATAATTTATATGCTTTATACATTTAACTCATTTGCTTTTCACATAAGTGCTATGAGTTAGTTACTAGTAAATGTTCCTCTCTGCCCACCCCAGGTAATAATTGAGGCACAGAGAGGTTAACTAAAATTATTTAAGATCACATAGTTAGTAAATGATAAATCTAGGATTTTAAACTCAGCAATCTATTCTAGTTTCCAATTTTAAATTGCTTCATCTACTTCCTGTCTAATAAATATGCATTTACCATTTAAGATTATTACTGTTTTTTGGACTATAAAAAAACTGTGCTGAAAAAATAATGACATTAAAATTTATTGATTAATTTATTAATGAGTGAATTTACTGAGTCCCTACTATGTGTGAGCACTTTTCCAGGCACTGAAATATTGAGAGGAGGCAGCAATAAGCAAAACAAATAAGTATCCTGACTTTCACCAAGATTATCTACTGATATTAACATAGAGAGAAAGACAAATGGGAATAAATTGCTATCTTTCATTTATTGAGTATTAATTAAAAATGAAAATAAGTATAATGTTAATGTATAAGAGCAAATAATAATTTTTGGTTTCTCATTCATGAAGTTTCTATCTCTGTTATTTGAAGAAAACTTTAATCTGGATAAAATGTTTCTTTAATGCTAGCAATTAATTTGTTAGCTTATATATTTCAGGTAATACATTCCTAGAAAATATCATTGTAAGTAGGTAGAGGTACTAGGAGAGTTTCTTCACCCTGATGCTTTATTTTCAGATAATACTGCTTTCTGGAAAAATGACACTAGTGTTAAAAGTATGAAAGATATTAAAATAATGCAACATTTGTACATAAGCTTCATTACTGTCTTGGCTCCTGGAGGAAATGTACCTAGTTTAGCTCTTGCTACCAAATGTTGCCTTCAGAACTTTTGGAAAAAAAAAAAAATGACGTAAAGTAAAATAAACCTTTGACATTTTGCTTGTAGAAATGCTTTCCACTATTACATACTTAGTGATTTTTTTTAATATTCCACTAGATGGTGCTAGCTTACCCTTTAGTTTTGAAATGCAACAATAGCTGGTACAAAGCTGAAAGGGGTTTTACGGATCTGCCAGTTTCGGCTTCCTAAGTTTATAGATGAAAAAACAGGCCCACATAATTTTCATCTAACTCCTAGCAGAGGTGGGGCTAGAATCCAAGTTCTCTGATCCCTGTTTTAGTGTTCCCATTTCCACACAACGTGTATGATCCTGAAGGAGTTCTGCATTGAAATAAAAAATCTTAAGTTCGACCAGCGTATTTGTATGTAACTGTCAAACATAGCAATCATCTAGCAGCTAAAGAAGGTAGCCTTTTACCAAACACGTATTTGGTGAAAACCTCCAGCCTAATTTAACATCTTTTGCTTGCTGTTCCTTACAGGAGAGGTTTATTCCCCTCAAGTGGCAGGAAGGTTTTATTAGACCGTTGGCTTATTTCTGTGGCAGGAATTCTTTAAAACAGATATTTGTAGCAAGTGTGGCCAAATGCTAATTTTGCCCTGGGCAAAGGACTCTTTGGGGGGTAAACACACTTGGCTTCAGTTCTATTTTGTGGAACCTAGGAAACTTTAAAAGAGTTAATAAAGAATATTATTGAAGCAGTGGACACACGAATATTTAAGTGAATACTTTATATTTATACTTGTTATATTTACATCATTTGCAAGAAGCTCTTGAATATTTTTGTGGCTACTGTTTTGTGTTGTTTGGGATGGAGAGTGAAATAGAAATGTTGACTGCAAGATCATCATTTTCTTTGGGATGTTGAGGAAGTAATGGTATCCTAAGGTAAGGCTTGCTGTAAGTGTCTTTTGTTCAGTTGATATCCTTCACTTTCTAGCAACGAATTTGTAAGGATAAAAGAGGAAGGATGGCAAGTTATTGTATCTTCCTTCTCATCTAGATTCCCTGTTTTGAGCCAAATGCATTGACTGGATCAGATTACTGATCGTTCAAGTGTATACAGACTTTAAAAAGTGTGTGTTAATATCCGATTTCTTCTTCATGGTTTAGCTTGAACGTTTCTTTTTGAAGTCTTATTGGTCACCATAGTTACAGTTTTTTAAACTCCTTTTTATTGACGGTAATTGGTAGGAAGCCATAACTGTTATCATTTTAGTACTTCATACGTGAAAACGTTGTACAAGGTACTTTAAGATATTTTTAATCTTCCCCAAACATGAAATCACCCTCACTCCACAAATAACGGAAGAAAAGCTCAGAGAAGTAACTTGCTTCTATGCACACAGCTAGTTTGGGAATAGGCCTGCAATTCACAGAGCGCCTGCCTCAGAGCCTATTTTTTCACGATGCCGCACTGCCTATAATCCTCATGCGTTGATCATGCCGGCGTCGCCATAAAGTTGTATATGTGACTCCCATGATGGTTGTGCATTGTCGATCTTTATTCTTAGAGCCTATTTTTGTTTGCTCTAAATATTTTTGAGGCCACGCTATTTGTTATATATAAATTTGTAGCTGTTATATATGTATTTTTTGACCAAACATCACTTTTAAGTGTCCCTTAAGCTTTCTGCCTTAGTCTTCTGTGTCTGATATACCCAAACCAGCTTTCTTTTGGACTCTGGAATCTTTTATGCTTGTAAAAATTATTGAGTACCCACCTCAAACTGGGTATATCAGTATTTACTATATGGGAAAAAATGAGGAAAATTTTTGTTTTTACTTATTAATTCATGCAGAGCTTAAGATAATAAAGCTGTTCCATTAATAAGTTTTATAAATAATAAACATTTTTTAACAAAAAGATATGGTGAGAAGAGGGTTATTGTTACACATATTTGCAAATCTCTTGAATGTCTAGCTTAACACAAGACAGCTGGATTTCCGTATTTCCTTCTGCATTCAATTTGCTACAATATCACACCTCGTGTAGCCTCTGGAAAACTGCACTGTAAGCTTTTGAGCAAATGAGAGTGAAAAAGGCAAATAACATCTTAGAATTATTATGAGATAGTTTTGACTCCACGGAACCTTTAAAAGCGTCTGTGCGAGTGAGGTCTGTGGACCACACTTTGAGAATCACTGGGCTAGTGTGTATATAATGTAACTTTTTCTATCCTTTTACTTCCAATATTTCTGCAAGCTCTATTTTTGGGATGTCTCTTTATGTAATGTGAAAATGTGTTGCTTTTGCTGTTGTTTTCCATAGGCTGCCTGACAAATTCTAGCTTTGTTTCCAGACTTAGTTTCCAGCTTAGTTAGCTTCTAACTAATTACATTTAATTAATAATTAAGTGCAATTATTGACATATTTGAGTTTAAATCCCCTATCATACTATTTGATTCTATTTGTTACTCCTGTTTTTCCTCTTGTCTCTTTTTGTTTTAGTTGAGGTTTTAAATTATTTCACTTTCCATTCCTATTACCAGTTACATATTATTTTACTATTCTTTTGGCTTATTGTAGATAAAGCATGCCTTCTTGATTTGCCAAATCTAAATTTGTGTGGTATTTTTTCCAGGAAGTACTAGGGTCTAAGAAAATTGAAACTTTATTTACTTGCTCCCAAATTAATATAATATTGTTGTCCTGCATTTTAATTGTATGTGTATATTTAGAATGATTTACGACAGTATAGTTTTATAATATCAATACCATTTGGATTCACTCACTTTTTAAAAACTTTCCCTTTGTGTGTGTGTGGGGGGGGGTGTGTATGTGTGTGTTTAAAAGTATTTCTTTTTTAAAAAAATGAGATTAAATTGATATATAACTTTAGGGTGCCTTGGTGGCTCAGTTGGTTCAGTGTCTGACTGTTAATTTCAGCTGAGGTCAGGTCATAACCCCACGGTTCTGGGATGGAGCCCTAAATCAGGGTCTGCACTGAGCATGGAGCCTACCTGAGATTCTCTCTCTCTTTTCTTCTGCCCCCTCCCCCACTTACACACTCTCTCTCTCTCTCTCTCTCTCTCTCTCTCTCTCTCTCTCTCACAAACTAAAATGGTATATAACATTATATTTGTTTCAGATGCACAATATAATTTGATTTTTGTATACACTACAAGTTTTTACTACAGCACGTCTAGTTACCTTACGTCGTTATACAGCTGACTCCCGTTACTCAATTTGCACCCCCCCTTCTCTCTGATAGCCATTCATCTGTTCCCTCTATATATGAGTTTTGTTTTGGTTTGTCCAGTTTTTTTTATATTCCACATACAAGAGAGATAATATGGCATTGGTCTTTTTCTGACTTACTCCACTTAGCATAATGCTCTTGAGATCCGTCCAAGTTGTCACAAATGACAAGATTTCATTCTTTTTAAATTTATTTTATTTTAGTTAGTTATTTACTTATTTATTTGTTTTATTGTGTATCTATATATCACAATTATTTTCTCTGTTCACCCATCGGTGGGCACTTAGATTGTGTCATATCTTTGCTATTGTCATGATACTGTAATGAACATGAAGGTGCATATATCTTTTCAACTTAGTGGGGTTTCTTTCTTTAAATAAATACCTGAAGTAGAATGCTAGGTTATAAGGTAGTTCTATTTTTAATATTTTGAGGAACCTCCATAATTTTTCCATAGCAGGTACACCAATTTACATTCACACATTTACAGTGTGAGAGGGTCCCCTTCTCTCCACACCCTTGCATCACGTGTTATTTCTTATCTTTTGGTAATCGCTATTCTAGCAGATGTGAGGGGAGATCCCATTGTGATTTTGATTTGCGTTACCCTGATGACTAATGATGTTGAATATCTTTTCATGAGTCTGTTGGTCATCTGTAGGTTGTCTTTGGAAAAATATCTATTCAGATCATCTGCCCATTTATAATCAGATTTTTTTTTGCTATTGAGTTGTGTGAATTCTTTATAAATTTTGGAAATTAGACCCTTATCAGACATGTGATTTGCAAATATTTTAGCCCATTCAGAAGGTTGCCTTTTCATTTTGTTCACGGTTTCCTTTGCTGTGCAGAAGCTTTGAGTTTGACATGGTTCCACTTGTTTATTTTGCTCTTGTTGCTTTTTTATTTTTTATTATTTTTTGGTTTCAGATTTAAAAATTCATTGCTAAGACATCTTATGTCAAGGAGTTTACCACCTATGTTTTCTTCTAGGAGTTTTATGGTTTCATGGTTTCAGGTCTTTCATACAAGTCTTCAATGTATTTTGAGTTAATTTTTGTGCGGGTGTAAGACAGTAGCCAAGCCTCATTTTTTGCATGTGGCCATCTAGATTTCCCAAAACTATTTATTGAAGAGACTGTCCTTACCTCTTTGTATAATCTTGACTCCTTTGTCATAAACTAATTGACTATATAAGTGTTCTGTTCCCCTGATCTGTGTGTCTGTTTTTATGCCAATACTATAGTGTTTTGATTACTACAGTTTGATATATGGTTTGAAGTCCAGGACTGTGATACCTCCAATTTTGTTTTTTCTCAAAAGTTCTTTGGCTATTCAAGGTCTTTTGTGGTTCCATACAAATTTTAGGATTATTTGTCCTATTTGTGTGAAAAATGTCACTGGGATTTGGATAAGGATTATATTGGCTCTGTAGATTGTTTTGGACATGGACATTTGAACAATATTAATTTTTTCAATCCATGAGCACAGAATGTCTTTCGATTTATTTGTGTCTTCCTCAATTCCTTTTATTAGTGTTTTGTAGGTGCCAATATACAGATTTTTCACCTCCTTGGTTAAATTTATTCTTGGGTATTTTATTTTATTTTTTGATGCAATTATAAATGGAATTATTTTCTTAATTTCTCTTTCATATATTCATTATTCATGTATAGAAATTCCACAAATTTCTACATATTTATTTTGTATCTGGCTACTTTACTCATTATTTGTTTATTCTAATAGTTGTTTGGTGGAGTCCTTAGGGTTATATATATATATATATATATGCATATATATACATATATACACATACATATATGTATATATGTATATATATGTATATGGTGATAGTGTTGCTTCCTTTCCAATTTAGATGCCTTTTATTTGTTTTTTTTTCTTGCCTAATTGTTCTGTATTTCCATATTGTTTTCTGCCATTAAAAAATCACTACTGTAATATTGTTTTGTAATTTACTCTATTCACTTCACAATACAGTGTTAACATTTTTACATGCTATAATTTTAAAAAATTCTGGCTGAATGGATCAAGTAAGAGATATTTGAACAGAAATTCTGTCTTTATTATTTTTCTATTTCTGTGTGGACACAGCACAGGGCTGATACTAGTAAAAGAGGTCTCTGATGAATTTTATATTACAAGTAAAGGCATTTTTTGAAAAAAATAGATTTTGGTATTTGTAGTAGAAATATAAAGAATATAAATGATTTATGTGTTAATATATAATATTTTATGCTTCTTATATCAAATAATTAGAAAAATGATCATATACTACTATTAAGAAATAAAACTATAATAAACATAGCTGACACCTAAATAGAAATCCCAAACTCTTTAAGGATTAACAAATACAAAATGGTAAACATAATGTCCTTTTACATATAGGAGGCATTTATATGAAAGAAAAAAGTAATTAAAATAAGAAATCACTTAAAATGAACATGATAACTCTTCTGCCAATTGTACCTAATTTATATATATATATATATATATATATATATATATATATATGTATACATAGCGTAAAATTTAATTTAAAAAAGTTTAGGTAGTTAAGTACACTTTAATTAAATGGTAAAACAGTTTAATAATATCTATGATTATTACAATATACTTAAAAAGATGAGCTTTAGGCATATATTTTATATAAATATTAAAGAAAGTTAACATTTTAGTGCTGCTTTTGAGATAATACAGACACAACTTTAACTGCTACTGAAGTTGAATACCAATATGAGTTTTTAAAAAGTACCATGATTTGTGAAGTAAAGCAATTGTTGAAATATAGTAATGTATATAAAATAATCTTATGATGAACAACAACAGAAAAGTCACTCTTATATGAATTCCTGGTTGGGAACATTCCTTTTCAGTCAATTTTTCTACAAAGAGTTTACTAAGATAGGACATATTTAAAAACGAACAGAAGCATTGTTAAACAACAGAGCAGGAAAACATATGAAAATGTGTTGTCTTCAAAATTTTAGAGTGGCTTCCTCATGCTAAAGATAATAACATTACTGGGGCACCTGAGTGCCTCAGTCAGTTCAGTGTCCGGACTTGGCTCTGGTCATGTCACCCAGTTTATGAGTTCGAGCCCCACGTGGAGCTCTGTGCTGATAATGCAGACTCTGGAGCCTGCTTCGGATTCTGTGTCTCACTCTCTGCCCCTCCCCTGCTTACGCTCTGTATCTCTCTCTCAAAAATAAATGAACATTAAAAAAAAATAAAAAGAAGATGATAAAATTATCTCATTTACACCTCCATCTTCCCCTTTCAGTTTTGTCAGTTACAATACCTTTTTTGTTGTTTAGTAGGTTATTAAAACATGTGCTTTTGATTCCTCTATTTTAGACAATATTAACTCTTTAAGAAAATGAAATAAATTAGAATATTTATACTTTTTTGAAACTTCCTTACCCTCATAATTTATATGATTCACCTCAGGATTTAGGATTCAATGTATATATCTTTTAGCAGCATTAGGTCTGTATGACGGTGGGTCAGTACCAGCTCCTTTCACAACTACTCCTTTCAGCATCTGCTTGTCTGGATTATCCAGTTCATGGACTCTTTTTAAATCTTATTTTTTAAAGAAAGATGCATCCTATAATCCCTGAATTCTCTCATGTTTGAGACTCCGCTGCCTTCATTCTTGAATGAGAATAAAGCTGGCTTTACTCATACTTTAGGGGCTCCCAGGTGGCTCAGTTGGTTAAGGGTCGTACTTCAGCACAGGACATGATTTCAAGTTTTGTGGGTTCGAGCCCCACATGGGGCTCTGTGCTGACAGCCCAGAGCCTGGAGCCTGCTTTGGATTCTGTATCTCCCTCTCTCTCTCTCTCCCTCCTCTGCTCACACACTCTCTCTCCAAAAATAAATAAATAAACATTAAAGAAAAATAAACTCATACTTTATCATGAAAGTAACACTTTCACTTGGTGCTGTGTGACTTTGCTCCACCGCATACATGATATCGTGTGTTGCTGTTGCAAGTTAGAGGCCAACTTGGTTTTCTCCTTTTATAACTGATTTCTGTGTAGATACCTCACTACCATTTTCCGTGTTCTTGATTTGTAACTTTACCAGAAACATCTTATAGTCAGGAAATCCACATAAATTTGTTTGGAACACAATTCCCTTTCAAACTACAGATTAGGCTATTAAATTGTTTCTGGAAAATTTTGGTTTTTATATATTTGAAAACGTTTTTGTCTTGGTTCTATTTTTGAATCATAGATGATTCATATGTTGGTTGAGTTTGCCTTTCGTGTCTATAATTATTTAATTAATTTAATCTATGTATTTTCAGCTTCATCATATTTTATTCTCTGTGTGATCTCTGTTTTTGTGGGCAATTCAAGCTTTAATTCTCTATTCTGTAGAATGTTGTTTCTGAAGTATTTATTAGTTCTGTCATGGTGTTATTTTGGTACACTTGTTTACACACTTGCTGTTTTAATATCTTTGAATTCTTGTTACATTAAATTTCTTTAAATGTCTTTCTATAGCATTTTCAACATATTTTCTTCTTTCTCATATTTTCTTCAGTGTAATAATTACTATATTATATATTATTGCAAAGTGAAGTACCCTAAAAGAACCATTTTAAACAACAAAGACTTATTACTTCATATTTTCTGTGGATCAGGAATCTGGGAGTGACTTAACTGGGTAGTTATGTCTCTAGATCTCTCAAGAGGTTCTTGTCAACTTGCCAACCAGGACTGCTGTCAGTTCAAGGCTCAGCGAGGTTGAAAGGTCTTCTTCCAGACTCATGCACTTGTTTGGTGGCATGCCTCAGTTCCACATATTTTTTTAATGATTTCTTTTTTTATCATTAAACCAAGTTTTAGGTTATACTATACACACACATATATATGAGGGAGGATGTGTATTTGAAAGAAAAGTATTATATATATATATATTTTTTTTCAAATACACATCCTCCCTCACAGTTATATTTAGGCCAGTGCTGTAGATGTCTTACCCAGTATCCATCTACTGTTTCACTTCATTTCCTTTAAAACTTTTATCTTAAATTCAAAGAGGTATACCTCCGTATCTATGTACAGAGTTCCCCTATTTGGCTAGATAGCAAATCCTTTTAATGAATAGCAGATCAGGTTTTCCCACAGTTTTCTTGAGTTAAACAATCATTGTTGGTAGTGGTGGTAGTCAGGATTAAATACAAAATAGCACTTCTATTCAATACTTGCTCTGATTTTTTCCCCAAATAGATTGTTTTTAAATCTATTATGCAAGAAGGCATTCTCATTTAAAAATATTTTTAAATAGAGAATTATATAATGTAAGCAATGAAACATTCTCTGTTTAACCCTTCTCTTTCTTATTTTGTAAGAGTGACCGTGGTTCATAATTGTCTATGAATCAATTAAGATCTTGTCCTTTGCAATACAATTGTAGATGCGTAAATCTAGATTCAGATATATGCACTCAAATAGCTAAAGGCCTTTGTATACAAATTAGGTTTTACATACAGGAATAGACCATGGACATCCTTCTATTGCAAACTAGTTCACATTGAAGATTAGGTGTGTTTGTTTTTAGATACTCCATAATTTATTTATCCCCTTACTGATAGACATTTAACTTATCTCCACTTCTTTGTTTTAAATAATATGGAAAGGGGTCTTTCTACGTTTTACTTTATAGTTGTGTGTGTATTACTGTGCCATGGATTTCTAGAAGTAGAAATGCTCTGTCAAATATTCCCCTATATCTGGGGCTTGAAATCGTGGTAATCCCACCAGAGTGGAATGTGAAACATATAGTTGGATGGGCTCATTATACCTTCTCTGTATATTGGCCGAAAATTATGGTGTCTTAATGTTTGAAATTAGTTGAAAGCATTACTTAATTCTTCCTAGCCTAACATGTCACCCTGATACGGTTTTTGCATGTAGAGAAAGCCCCAAGGTGGAAGTATGTGTGGCATGTTTGAGGAACAGCAATGAGGTGAACAAGCTAAAATGAACCAAGAAAACGGGATAGTAGTAGAGGATGAGTTCAAAGATAGGGTTTTGTGGACCATTTTAAGGACTTTAGAGGACCTTCTCTCCATAATCAAAGATGAAAAAGTAGTTTCTACTCCTCACCCCCACTTCTACTGCACTGTGGCTTCCATCTTGATTATTCTATTGCTGCCTCTGACAAAAACTGCAGCTACTTTATGACTGCCAAGACAGTGGCCTCTTCATACTCCTTTGCACACTCATATGTTACTCATATATAATTTGGTGTAAATAAAAATGCCTTTCGTGATTATAAAATGTATATTATTTTATTTTTTATTTTTTACTAACCACTGTCATCATCACAGAATTCTGTTTGCTTTTTCCTATTGTTCCGTCCTAATTATTACGCTGCTTTATCTGCTATTTCTTATTTCTTTTTGCCTTCTTTTGCCAAATCCTTTTGCTTTACTCTGTGTGTGACTAATGTTTCACTCTTGGTTCTCTTCTCGGGTGACCTTTGAAAAGTTTTACAAATGCATTCCCAACTCTAAATGATTTAATGGAAGATTTTATTTCTGAATACCTCTGAAAAGCTTAAGAGCAATGTTCATGGCTTTTAAAAATCTTAAGCTTATGGAAGTAGATTGCTTAACCCGTGTAAATGTTTGATAAGGACATTTTATTTTACACAACTACAAATTTTTGTTATTATTTTCTTCTGTCTTGAATGTCTTTAAACTGCTTCAGTGGGTTAACTGATGTTCATTGGAAGTGACCATAAGACATACTAAATTCCGAAGTATTTTCTATTTAAGCAGACTTTAAATTACATTTTAACTAATATGTATTTACTATAATATGTAGCATAATATTTCTAATATCTTAGAATTGATAATATATATGTGGGTCTGTTATTTAAACTTAGTCATTTCTTATAGGGCAGAACAATTCACTCATTGAACAACATCAGATAACGATTTTTCTGAGTTATGCATGCTGTATTACATTACAAGAAAATACCAGTACATATAATTCTAGATAAGAACTTAAAAATGAAAGCTTATTGCTTAAATTTAAATTTCAGTCTCTCTCTTCTATAGGTCTTCTATGCATTTTCCTGCTTTTATTAGATATTGTAAAATTTATTTATCATTTAAAGAAATTTACTCCAATTTCAACCAATATGGGCTAAGTCTTCACTTGTAACTAGAAATATTGGGAAATATAAAGATGCAATTATTTAGAAAAATATGGAAGCTCTTCTTTCAATTCTGGGAGAATGTATGATGCAAGTGATCTTGGAAAATTTTTCTTCCAGGTGGTTTAGAATCTTTGAGAAATCTTCAGCAACTAATTGTGGACCACAATCAGTTAATTAGTACAAAAGGTCTTTGTGATATTCCAACCATTATATACTTGGATTGCTCACATAATCATCTTACTAAAGTTGAAGGTATTGAAAACTGTGGATTACTCCAAATACTGAAGTTACAGGGAAATTATCTAAGTGAGGTAATTGCTTTGAATTATTGGTTTATATGATTAATGCAATATTTTTAATAGAAAAGTCAACTGTACATTTAAAAGCAATTTTGATTAATTTTTCTCTATTTTTTGCCTATTATTGGAATGTAAATTCCAGTTTACTTAAAACTGTTACATACTTCTACTGGAAAAAAATGTTCAACCTAGAATATTTTACAAAGATCTAATTTAACATAAGTTTTTCAGAACACGAAAATAAATGATAACCTTTCAATTAAAATATAACAGTATATGAATGGGGCCAAATTATCAGGAAATTCTAATTAAAATTTATCATGAAGTAACTTCTATAAAAAATCAAATTCTAATTGTGAAGTTAATTCTTATCAGTTTAATTCATTCTAAAATTCTCATAACATTATAGTCTGAGTTTAACAGAATATATATGTTTAGTAGGTTTTACGTTTTTAAATTTTGTTGAATAGCAAAATGTTTTGCTTAATATTAGCTAATGACCCAAATTTAAATATAGCTTCCATCCTTGGAGAATCATGTTCTACTAAGAGAATTGCATTTGGATGATAATAGCATTTCAACTGTGGAAGCACTTTCTTCATGTTGGTTGCCTTTACTACAAAAGCTGACTATGGCTCAAAACAGGTAAACTGCTTAAGCACTAGATGCGCTGAATGATTAAAGTAAATGCCTGATCTTCATAACAAGTAGAAACGTTGTTAGTTTTTTCCAGGAATTCAGTGAAAGTGCATCACAATAAATTAATATATATGTTAGAAATACAAGCTTAATGGATTTGAAAAAAAGTAGTGTATTGACATACCCTTGAATTTTAGTAGAATTTTAATTGTCATTTATCCCACTCATTTTATTTCTTTCTTCTCAAAGACCTACTTGTAGAAATCCCCCAGAGCAGGTTTGTTTATATTTGTAAAGAATATAGTCCTTGGAAAATGCAGGAGGTAGTTAATTTAATTCAGAAGGATGTCTCATTCTCTCAAGTGGTACTTATTAAGTCCTGGAAGAATGATTTTTAATCTGCTCTCAACTTGCATGTCTTTTTGTAACTGTTAAGATTGATTTAAATTCGATTTCCCTAAGGATATAAAGTAACACTTAAAAAAATACCTTAACATTAAATCGAGATGGGTACCTGACACAGAAGATCCATTTGAAACCACCAAACATCTGGATCTTTGCAGAGAAAAACTGTCTAAAACCAAAACAGGAGTACAATATGTGTATGTCTCCCTCTGCTTAATATTTCATTGAGACCTATCCACTCTAATATGATTAATTTGTTCATCAAAGTCACATGGAGTAGGGGATAGAAACCACCTTTAACAAGAAATAGCTTTTTTGAGTTATACAAGTCTTGAAGAACAAGTGAACAGGCACAGCCTGATTTTAATACATATATATTTTTCTCCTAAATGAATCATAATATTTTCTCACATTTTCTGCCACAAAAGTGCTCATCCTTTGAGCATGTATGTCCCAAATGATTTAACTTCCACCTATTAAACTATTTCACTGTTTGGTAAAGTAAAAATTGAATCTGTATTCAAAAATATCCTCTGATTATTTTAGTCAGATCTAATATACAAAAGTTGATTTGGTTTTAAAAAGACGTGTATAGTAGAGCAAGCTCTATCAGATAACACTGTTTAAATAATGTGGGTCGTCCACAAACTCATTGGATCTTTTCACAATATTTTCCAGGTAAGAAACAATTTCAAAAGAAATGCTCAGCTATGCTTTGGACATAGGCAGTAAATCACTCAGTAATTGACATATCTCACACATCTTATAGAAGTGGATCTTAAACCACATCGATGAGCAAAATAATATTTAATGAGATTTAAATTATTGAAATCAATAACTTTTTTTGAGAAATAATGTCTTTAATTTCTCTGGACAATTTAGATTATCAAAGAAATATTCCTGATAGGCTTTTGACCGATCAATCTGGTATGACTAGGAATTATATAAACTTGATCACTAGACATTTTTTAGAATTGATAATAATGATTGGGATACTTAATCCAAATAATCCTTATTTATAAGTTTGTTTGCTTAGCCTTATAGTGTTTGGTGGCAGTGTTTGCTATTCTGGAGGCACAGAACTAAGTAATATATGTTTTTAGCATCAAAAAACTCTTAAGAATAAAAACCTTAATCTTTTGAACATAACTATATATAAAAACAAATACATTTATTATATAAATGTGTTCTTTTGAAGTTTTAAATAATACTATCACATATTTGAATATATTCTTTGTGACTCAAAGTTCTTCGCACATTTAATTTAGCATTTCTGAAAGAAGAAAAGGAAAAGGCCTAAAGGCCTCGGGAAATGTGACTGACAGATAGAAATGGACAAGGAGGATAACAACTATTTCCTGAAATCATAGTGTAAAAATAAGCTTCAACCTAAGGATTTTTCACAATAAGTTAATACCATTCACTGTAGGAATTATCCATTTTACGTTAGGCTTTAACATGTGCATTGACTTTCAGAACAGTATCAGGTTTGGTAAAACTCAGCACCAGCAGATCTGAGTTTGAATTCTGAATCTACAACTTACCTGTCAGTTGACCTTGAACAACTGTCACTACCAGAGCCTGAGTTTTTTACATGTAAAAGGGGTAGTAATACCTACCTTACCTATTTCATGCGATTCTAGAGATGATCCAAAAGGAAAATGTATATCAATACATTTCGCAAGCCTGAGAAGAGTTTTATAAATGTGATATTTGGATTTGTGATTGGTATGTCTTAAATTGTATATATTTTTCTTTTAATTTTTGATATTTTCACCACAAGGAAGAAATTATGTGTCCATATGCTTTTTCCCCCCAACAAATGAAATACAATAAGGAATGATACTTAGTACATATTGTTTGAAATACATGTTTCATCTTGACTTCTGTTTTAAATTTTCATTAAGACATTTGACTGTTTTAAGTTTGACTCAGCAGAGTCCTAACTGGAAGACTCGCGGCTTCATAAGTCTTTCTACTTCCAGTGAGACTCTAAGTAGGAGCAGAAAGTGGAAACTATTACCCATTGGCTGCTCATTGTACAAATCTTTTGCTTTTTGTCGTCTTTGAAATTTATATCTTTTTTATGCCCAGGGCTAATGTGACAAGGTCAAATGGTATTAGGTTTTCACTAATGTCCTTTGTCTCTCTGGTTTGAATTTTCTTGGAAAAAATATACATAGAATGTCAGTAACAGGAAAAGTTCTAGGGGTTTAAAAAAAAATTCCACTATTAGGTTTCTACCATCCTAATGAATAGTCATAAAGGCGAATGAATAATCAGTTTTCTTGATTAAAATTCTTAAAAAAGAAAAAGAACATGATTCTAAAAGCATGGTTATTGGAAAAGATAAAGTTTTAATATTATAAAAATATTTGGTCAAACCAAATATTTCTTTACTTGCATTGATTTTTGAAAAGACAATTTTATTTTTAATTCTAAGACTTTATTGGTTATTTTACTGGATGTCTTCATATAAACTATTCATTACCTATACTTTACCATATAACTTACTGGTTAAAAACATGAAATAGTCTGGAAAAAAAGAAGAAACTCATCTGTTATTCTTTCAAAACACTTTTAGTAGAAGAGCAAGGATTTAGTATTAGAAATGTATTAAAGGTACAAAACAAGTAAGAATTTTCTTGTTGATAAATACATTTATTAGAATTATATTGAGTAACTTAAATTTCCTACTTGTAATAATAATGATCCAAAACATGTTTGAAAAGGAAAACCAGGACTGAAATCCATTAATTATGTCAGCAACGTTTTAGGTTATTTTCCCTCCCTCTCTCCTTTCTTTCCTCCCTTCCTTCCTTCCTGCCTTCCTTCCTTCCTTCCTTCCTTTTTTCTTTCCTTTTCAGTGTACATGTGACATTTCAGTAAATTTTAATATTTAGGGATATAGTGCAAATAATGAAGTGTATATGTGTGTGTATATATATATATATATATATATATATATATATATATATAAATGTAATGGCCAACAATTTACCACTCTTTCTTTTATTATCTTGAATTTTTTTTATCCTGAAAATTGCGTGTAAGAAGTGGTGTTGTGTAGGCTTAATATAAATAGTAATATTGTATTTAGGTTTAGCTACAGTCAGAGAAAACTTTTTCCAATCTCATTAGTTAGTCTACTTTTTCATCAGTAGTATCTTCTGTCTCTCTGCTAATGCAGAACAGGATAGTACAAGACAAGAGTCAAGGGCAGTACAAGGGTTAGTTTTGTGCCAGATCCCATGAGGCTTCTAGTCACAGTATTATTCTATAAGATTCTGACCTTAGAATAATAGATTTTTTTTCATGACAAGGAGATAGTAGAAATAAAGATGTAAAAATGTCTTCCAGGACAACTGGAAGGACAGTATAAAAATCAAGAAAATAAAAGTAAAAATTAATGCATACAATTTTTTCTTTTGTGCCAGAAATATTCTGTTAGTTGAGGCATATTTTGAACTGTTACAGAGTTCCAACATTTATAGGGGGATATTGGTTCAGGAGACTTGTGTTTGTAATGAGAATATATTTAAAGCAAAGGAATTTTTCCTGTTGTTGTTTAAAGATTTAGAAGAACTAGCTTAATTTTTTTTTTCCCAAATAGCTATGGTAATGTGGTATTGTGTTACAGACTAAAGTGTAGACTTGTCTTAGTTGGAAATGCAAATCAAATAAATAAATTTTCCCATCGTGGTTTTTGTTTCCAGTGATGTAAATATTTTGAATATCACTTATGTCCCTGGCTTGAATTTGGGTTCTTACTGACAATTATATCTAAGAAATGAAGAAACTTTTAGATGTAGGAGGAAAATTCATTATTGCTGGAATTTGAATATGCATGCCTTAATAGTGAATATTAATTTTAAGTGTTTGCATATTTTTGCCAAATTTAAGTTCATTCTATCTATATAAAACATTTTCTATTATTATGTTGCTTAGATGCATATTTCTAATTTAGAAATAACCTTAGTATAACTTCGGATAATTGCAGTACTTATAATACTTTCAATCTGGAAGAAAAAATTTATTAAAAACAAACCTAGTAACTCTAATCTGCTATGCTGTTGAAAAGTGAAAAACATTTTTCATATTTTTAACTTCTTCATGGTTTAATTATGTGTTTGAGCCAGGACAAAATATATAGATAATATAAATTCTTTGTAAATTTTGACTTATACAAAAACAAAACAAAAACAACAATAATAAATCCACGTATTTTTATTTAAATAACATGTACACATTAAAATTCATGATATTTTTCATTGAAATTGATAGTACATGGTATTTTCTCTTTATAAATAAATATAAATGTTCTATTATAGAATAAACACTTGGAATTTTATAATTACATTTTAAATTAGTGCTGTTATAATTATATTTTATTATACAAATATACAGGCATATATGTATATATAATCATACAATTGCATATCATCACATAATTGTGTTATATAAATACACTATTATATGGTCACATCATAATAAGGACATTACAATCTAAAACTTTTATGAATTCTACTTCTTTGTTTCAGCTTGACAAAAATCATACCACTTTTTCATTTTGTTTCTCTGGAAAAACTAGATGTCAGCAACAATTGTCTTTCTGGTAAGTTTAGAATAATATATAATTTTTAAAAAGTTTGTAATTAGCTTTTGAGTTTCTTTTCTAAGTGCACTAAGGAATGGTTTTGGATAGATGTGTTAATGGAATTTACAAATAACGTATCTATATAGTACGGTGTAAAGGAGGAAAAATTTCTCCTGTATCCTCTTAGGATTTTACAGTAGGCCTAAGTATTAAACTGACACAAGACAGATTTAGAAGCAAAGGATACAACTTGTAATTTTTTTTTTCACAGGTTTGGTTGTAGGCATTTCTCTTGGCCTCTCCTTCCTATCTGTTTGATAAGAATGTTTCTTTTAGGGACACCTAGGTTGTCATTCGGTTAAGTGTCTGACTTCAGCTCAGGTCATGATCTCAGTTTCATGGATTTGAGCCCCACATTGGACTCTGCTGACCATGTGGAGCCCATTTGGGATTCTCTCTCTCCCCCTTTCTCTCTGCCCCTCACTTGTGCTCTGTCTGTCTCTCAAAATAAGTCAACTTTAAAAAAATCTCTTTTAGTATAGGGAGGATACCTTTCACATAGAAATTTTATACCTTGCTTTAGATAATGAAGGAAGGCCACAGTGTCCTTGCATATGGAGTATTATAAATGCCTTTAACTCAAAATAGTCAATATGCTAGAATGGTATATTTGTTTGGCAATATCTGAATTCCTTCAAAGGCATGGTGAAATCATTCAATTAAATTTCCTTCCACTTTTAAAATCATAACTTATATCTTTCTGGTAGACCTAGCCAAATATCACAATTGTATTTTTATTTGAAAATCATGTATCTTTTACCTATGAAAAATATAGCCTAATGAAAATGAGTAAACAAATTTGTCGCTTATTGGCTTCTAACATTTATAAAGTAAACACCCATTAAAAGTTTATTAAATTGAAGAATGATCAACTGATTTAGTTGACTAATACCTCCGCAGATTTCCCCATCCCCGTTCCCCTCATGAAGACAACCATAGTTCTAAATTTGTCCCCATAGGTTAATTTGACTATTCTATATCTTTATATTAGTGTCCTCAAACAGTATGTTCTTTTTTTACCTCCAACTTTCTCTACTTAACATTCATGTGACATTTGACTGTATCAGTTGTCTGTTCTTTCTTCCTCCAGCCCCCCTCGCTTTGGATGAAGTATAGTCTATTGTATGAATGTGTCATACTTTGCCCATTTTCCTGTTGATTGATATTTGATAATTTGTGGTCTAGGGCTACCATGATTCTTATAGAATTTTCTGTAGACATATGTTTTCACTTCTGTAGGATAAGTATACCCAAGTGTAATTGCTGGGTAATAGGGTATGTGTAAATTTCTCTTTAGAAGAAACTGAAAAAACTGTTTGCCAGAGTAATTGTAACATTTTACACCAGCAATGTAATGGAATTTCAACTGCTTCATTCTGAAGGATCTTTAATATTTTATTGTGTTATCTCACTATGGTTTTAGTTTACATTTCTGTGATGAATAATGATATTAAGCCTTTATTCATTCATTTATTGATCATTTTATATATTCTTTTTTGTCTATTCAAATGGTCTTAGCATTCTTTAAACTTGTTATTTGCCTATTTCGTATATATAAGCTTTTTATATATTCTGGATATAATTCCTTTTTGGATATATATTTTGTAATATTTTCTCTGGGTTTTTAACTATGAATTTTTAATATTGGTATTTTAAGATGAGCAGAAGTTTTAAATTTTGATGAAATTTAATTTATTATTTTTAATAGTTATTGTTCTCTATGTCCTTGTAATATTTTTTGGTTTTCCATTTGAGAAGATGATTTTATATACTTTCTTACAGAAATTTTTACTTTTAGCTTTTACCTTTAGGTCTATGATCCACACAAAATTATTTTTAATGAATGATGCAAAGGATAGGATGGATTTAGTTTTTAATATGGGTATCTCATTATTCCCGCAACATTTGTTAAACAAATTTCTTTCATCATTGAATTACATTGGTGTCTGTCAAAAAATTGATTTACCTTTGACTTACTTTGGGATGAGTGTCTATTCACTGCTTTTCTCTATTAACTGATCTAATGATAGATCTTATTTTCCTATTTCCTTTGTATTTAATAATTTTATGAGATGCTTTATTTAATAAAAAAATATTAGAAAAGCAACAAATGGATCAAGATGCTAAAGGTTGAAAAAGGAATCGAGGAAAAGTCTCTTTAGCCATGCTTCCCCAGCGGCAGCTAAAATGAAGTCCATTCTGATTTGGCTTCTACTACACCCGCATCTCCTTCCTATTATGGCACGGCAGCCACCTTGGCCTCCAGATGTTCTTGCAGTTTTCAATTTTCAACATATAGGTCTTTCATCCTTTTGGTAAAGTTTATACCTAGGTAGTTTATTCTTTTTGATGCAATTATAAATGGGATTGTTTTCTTAATTTCTTTTTCTGATGCCCTGTTATTACTGTAAAGAAACTCAACAGATCTTTGTGTATTGATTGCGCATCCTGCAACTTTAGTGAATTTGTTTATTAGTTCTAACAGTTTTTTGATCAAGTCTTAACGATTTTCTATATATGTAATGTCATCTCCAAATAGCTACAGTTTTACTTCTTCATTTCCAATTTGGATGCCTTTTATTTTATTTTCTTGCATAGTTCCTCTAGCTGGGACTTCCAAAACTATGTAGAATAAAGTTGTGAGAGTGGGCATCGTATCTTATTCCTGATCTTAGCGGAAAAGCTTCTCCTTTTCACCATTAAGAATGATGATCGCTATGGAGTTATTATATATGGTCTTTATTATGTTCAGGTATATTCCCTCCATACCCACTTTTTGAGCATTTGTATTAATGGATATTGAATTTTGTCAAAACCTTTTCTGAATCCTTTGAGATTATCATATGATTTAATCCTTCATTTTATTAATGTGGTATATTACATTGACTGATTTGTGATTGTTGATAAATCCCACCTGATCATGATATATTAGTTTTTAATCTATTATTGATAATTTAGTTTGTTAATATGAGTTTTATAATATTTTGTTTATAATTTTTCATATCTATGTTTATCGGGAATATTGGCTTATGATCTTCCTGTGGTGCTCTTGTCTAGTTTTGGTATGAGGGTAATGCTGGCTTTCATAAAATGAGTTTGGAAGAATTCTCTGCTCTTCTAGGTTTTGTAAGAGATTAAGAAGGATTAGTGTATATTCTTTTGTGAATGTTTTATAGAATGCACCAGTGAAGCTGTCTGATCTTGGACTTATGTTCATTGGGAGGTTTTTGATTAGTGATTCAGTCATCTTACTAGTAATTGATTTGTTCAGATTTTCTGTTTCATCATGATTCAGTCTTGGTAGACTGTATATTCTTAGCAATGTATCCGTTTCTTTTAGGTTGTCCCAATTTGTTGGTATATAATTGTTCCTCGTCGTCTGTTATGATCATTTGTATTTCTGTGGTATTAGTTGTAACATTACTTTGATTTTTAATTCTATTTATTTGCGTCCACCTCCTTCTGGTAAGTCCAGCTAAAGGTTTGTCAATTTTGTCTATCTTTTCAAAGAATCAGCTCTTAGTTGTATTGACCTTTTCTGTTGTCTATTCTTTATTTCATTTATTTTTTCTCCAATCTTTCTTATTTCCTTCCTTCTAATAACTTTGGCCGTCTTTCTTTTTCTGGTTCTTTGGGGTATGAAGTTATGTTGTTTATTTGAGACTGTTCTTATTTCTTGCAGTAGGCATTTATCCATGAGAACTTCCCTCTTAAGACTACTTTTGCTGCATCCCTTAGCTTTTGGCATGTTACATTTTCATTTTCATTTGTCTCAAGGTAGTTTTTAAATTTCTCTTGATTTCCTCTTTGAAACATTGGTTGTTTGGTAGCATTATTTTTATTTTAATTTATTTATTTTTTAAATTCTTTTAAATGTTTACTTATTTTTGGAAGGAAAGAGAAAGAACATGAGCAGGGGAAGGGCAGAGAGAGAGGGAGACACAGAATTAGAAGCAGGCTCCAGGGTCTGAACTCTGTCAGCACAGGGCCTGATGCAGGGCTCGAACCCATGAGTCTTTGAGCTGTGAGATCATGACCTGAGCTGAAGTCAGCCATCAACTGACTGAGCAACCCAGGTGCCCTGGTAGCATGATGTTTAATCTCCACATATTTATGAATTCCATGTATTATTGTGATAGATTTCTAGTTTCATATCATCGTCTCAGAAAACATGCTTGATGTGATTTCAATCCTCTTAAATTTATTAGACTTTTTTCATTGTCGAACATATAGTCTATCTTGGAAAATGTTTCATGTGTACTTGAGAAGAATGTGTATTCTGTTGTTTTTGAGTGGAATGTTCTGTAAACATTTGTTAAGTCCATCTGGTCTAACATGTTGCTTAAGGCTGATGTTTCCTTTTTGATTTTCTATCTGGATAATCTGTTCTTTGATATAAGTGGGATATTAAAGTCCCTAATGATTATTGTGTTGCTGTCTATTTCTCTCTTTGAGGGTGTTAATATTTGCTTTAAGCCTGTACATCTTTTTGTGTTGACTGCATAAATATTTACAATGTTGTATCTTTAGGTTGGATTGACCCCTTTTATCATTATATAACACTCTTATCTGTCTCTTACTGCATTCTTTGTTTTAAAGTGTGTTTTAGGGGCACGTGGGTGGCTTAGTCGGTTAAGCATGCGACTTTGGCTCAGGTCATGATCTCATGGTTCATGGGTTCAAGCCCCACGGCAGGCTCTGTGCAGACCACTAGCTCAGAGCCTGGAGCCTGCTTCAGATTCTGTGTCTCTTTCTCTCTCTGCCCCTCCCCTGTTCATGCTCTGTCTCTCAAAAATAAATAAATGTAAAAAAATTTTTTTTAAACATCAAGTGTGTTTTATCTGAAGTAAAGTCTGTTTTGTCTGATATGTCTAGGAATTTTTAACTGTATGTTGGAGATTTTACATAATACAGTTTAGTGTTGCCTTCCTTTTAAAGTGAGTTAAGTTCAGTTCTGGTAGGCAGCTAAAGCATTTATGCATAATATTTTTTGTGCTTTAATTTTATTTTCTCTCAGGATAAGGCACTTTAGCTTTCAACTCTTAGTGCATGCCCCTACCCCAAGGCATTGTGTTCACTCCTACTGCACACTCTGGATTGTAGCTCCATCTCTGAGATACCCAGTTAGTCTCATTTTGGCTGGGCTGAGACACCAGTGTCTATCACTGGCGCATGAACTTAGTGTCATCATTCAGCTCTTAGCCTCACAGCTGGTGATCCCTGCTAGGTTTTTCAGTCTTTCATTGTGTGTATGACACCTTGTACTTGCCTACAGACCTGTGGTGAATCCTCACATTGACTTCTTTCTCCATTTCCCTCCCCATGACATATGTATGTTATTTTTAAAATAATTCTCTTAATAACTTTAAATAACTCCATGTGTGTAAATTCTTTACACACAGTTTCTTCTCAGTAGTTTTCATCAGAAATTCCAAATTCAGTTCTAATGTTTGCCTCCTCACTCAGCAAAAGAGCTCTTCATTTGGTCTCTACTTTACTATTCCAAAGTGGCAAACTGCTTTCAGATGGAAAACCAATGTGACTGTAGGCTCACCATGTATGTTTCCCGTCTCTGAGAGGCAGGCTTAAAAACAGGTACTTCACTGTATTGTCCAGTTTTATAATTATCTGTGGGAGAGCAATTCAATATAAATTATTCTGTAACATACCCTGGATTGACCTACTATTCTTACTTTTGAAAGTAAAATAAGTTCATGTAATTCTATTTAGGTTATGTGTTCAATTTTACCATTTATTACTTTAGATTTAACTTCTTCAATTTTGTGCCAACAATCTGGCACAAACTCTTCTGAATTCTTTACACACATGATCTCATTTAACCTTCACCTGGTAAGAGGTATGAGCCTGAATCACAAAGCAATTATGGGAAAAATATATATTCTAACAGCAGAGTCTGTGTTCTTGATACAGTCTCTTTTCAAAAGGCACAGTGTATTCTGCAGAATAAATCATTTTTGTTGGTTTCCTTTAATACTTAAACAATAAATAAATGGTCGTTGATTTATGATTATTGTTCTTTCTCTGTATTGCCTGTCATAATGTTTTTATTTTTTATTTTCTGTAGATCTTACAAGTGCCATTAAGTGGTTTGATGCGTGCTATTCTCTCCAGGAATTGTTTCTCACTGGAAACCCACTTCTTCAAGAAACAAACTGGAGGTAAGAAACATTGTTGCACCCTATTTTGTCCTTTATTATGGTTACAGAAAACACAGTTTGATGAAAATTGCTCTGTGTATATTAATTTCTTGTGTAAAGTTAATAAAAGCATCTTAAAAGGTATTCAAAACAAGGTATTTTTAGTAAAATCAGTTTTAAAAGTATCTTCAAATTAAAATATTTCTCTGTACATGTGTGAAATAATGCAAATTTAAAATGATCATTTTGATCCATACCATTGATTATGTGACAATTTTCGTATGATGTTAACTTGGGGCTTGTATTTATAGAAAACACATTTTTATTGGGAATGACATTTTATAAGTTATCTAAATCTTGCTACTTAAAATTATTTTTTTGGCCAGTAATTTGATTTTATTTCCTTAAAAGAGAGATTTGGTGCCTATTAAAGAACAGATTATAAGATATGTGAATTCAAACCTCTCTTTAAAATATTGCAGTAATATGTAATAGAAGAAAAATATTTTATAATTTTTCAAATGATTTTTTTCTATAAAAAAGTTTCTCTAATTTAAAACTCTCATATTATGCTAATACTATTTCCCTCAAAATTGACTGACATCCTTTTTCATGATGAGCTTTTTAGAGAAAATTTTCATATAATAAACTTCATTAGTTTTATTTAGGAGTATAAATATGGTGCACAAACCACCACATTACGACATTAAACATTCTTATCGTCTTTAAAAAAATTGCCTCATGCCCCTTTGGAGTCAGTCACCTCCTCCAGTTCTTTAAAGAAGTCTTTCCACTTTCATGGCTTTCGTTGTTTCTGATGAGAAGTCTGCCAACATTCTCTCTGGAGATGTCTAAGACTTTTTTATCAATGGTTTTTAGCAATTTAATTATAATGTATTTTGCTGTGGTTTTATGTACATTATTTTCTTGAGAGTTAATGAACTGGGCATCTGGGTGGCTCAGTCAGTTAAGAGTTAAATCTTAATTTTGGTTTAGGTCATGATCTCAGGGTCATGAGATCAAGCCCTGGTGGGGCTCCATGCTTAGTGGGGAGCCTGCTTAAAATTCTTCTCCTCCACTAGTAGTGTTTGTGCACACAAGATCTGTTGAATTTGTAGTTCCCATAAAATTTAGAAATTTTTTTGCCCATTAGTTTTTCAAATATTTTTTCTGCCTCCTCCCTATCTTTTCCTACTAGAACTCCAATTTCACCAATATTTGACCACTTAATATATTCTATAAGCTGCTAATTGCTCTGTTCATATATATATAACATGTTTTTATTTATATATAAAATACTTTTTTCTGTTTGTACTTCACTCTTAACAGTTATTGCTATAGCTTCAAGTTCTCTGATATTTTCTTCTTATATATCTATTTTGATATTAATCAAAGTCCAGACTTAATCAGTTCAGAGTTCAGATACTGTGGTTTTCATCCCTAGAAGTTTCATTTTTTTAACATTTGCAATTTCTCTCCTAATTAATCTTATGTTTTCTTAAATCATCTTGAACATATGAAGAATATTTATAATAGCTATTTTAAAATTCTTACCTGCTAGTTTCATCATATATATCATTTTCGGGTCTATTTTTGTTGATTTTCTCCGCTGTTCTGGGTCGTATTTCCCTGCTTCTAGCTTGCTTCATCATTTTGATGGGGAGGGGGCACTTGAACAAATAATAGCTGAGAACTTCCCCAGTCAGGGGAAGAAAGGATATATTGGAATCCAAGAGGCACAGAGAATTCCCCTCAGACACAACTTGAATTGATCTTCTGCATGACATATCATAATGAAACTGGTAAAATACAAGGATAAAGAGAGAAATCTGAAAGTAGCTAGGGATAAAAGGGCCCTAAAATACAAAGGGAGACATAGCAGAGTAGTTGCAGACCTATCTACTGAAACTTGGCAGGCCAGAAAGGAATTGCAGGAAATCTTCAATGTGATGAACAGGAAAAATATGCAGCCAAGAATCCTTTATCCACTAAGCCTGTCATTCAGGATAGGAGAGATAAAGGTGTTCCCAAACAAACAAAAATTGAAGGAATACATCACCACTAAACCAGGCCTACAAGAAATCCTAAGGGGGACTTTATGGGGGAAATGTTGCAAGGAATACAAGGTACCAGAGACACCACTACAAGCATGAATCCCACAGAGAACACAATGACTCTCAACCCATATTTTTTCAATAATAACACTGAATGTAAATGGACTAAATGCTCTAATCAAAAGACATAGGGTATCAATGGATAGAAAAAAAAAACATGATCCATCCACTTTCTGTCTACAAGAGACTCATTTTAGGTGAGGACACCTACAGATTGAAAGTGAGGGGATGGAGAAATATCTATCATGCTACTGGAAGTCAAAATAAAGCTGGAGTAGCTATACTTATATCAGATAAACTGGACTTAAAGTTAAGACAGTAACAAGAGACGAAGAAGGGTATTATATAATAATTACAGGGTCTATCCATCAAAAAGAGATAACAATTATAAATGTCTATGCACCAAATTTGGGAGCACCCAACTACATGAAACAATCACAAACAGGAACAATCTTATTGATAAGAATATGCTAATTGCAGGGGACTTCTGTTTTAATTCATTTTTTGATGCTTTATTTTTATTTTTGAGAGAAAGAGAGAGACAGTGTGAACAAGGGAGGCTCAGAGAGAGAGGTAGATACAGATTCTGAAGACAGGCTCTGAGCTAGCTGTCAGCACAGAGCCCAATGCGGGGCTCGAATCCATGAACCATGAGATCATGACCTGAGCTGAAGTCAGACACGTAACTGACAGAGCCACCCAGATGCCCCATTGCAGGGGACTTTAATATTTCACTTATAGCAATGGATAGATCAACTAGACAGAAAATCACTAAAGAAACAACGGACCTGAATGACACATTAGACCAGATGGATCTGACAGATATATTTAGAACTCTACATCTTGAGGCTATAATTCACTTTCTTCTCAAGTGCGCATGGCACATTCTCCAAAATAGCTCACATATGGGGTCATAAAGCAGCCCTCCATAATATAAGAGAATTGAGATCATACCATGCACACTTTCAGATCACAATGCTATGAAACTTGAAATCAATCACAGGGAAAATCTGGAAAACTTCCAAAATCATGGAGGTTAAACACCATCCTACTAGAGAAATTAAATTAGAGAAGAAATTTAAAAAAAAAAGAAATAAACGAAAATGAAAAAACAAAAATATGAAAACTCTTTGGGATGCAGCAAAGGCAGTTGTAAGAGAAATGTATATTGCAATCCAGGCCTATTTCAACAAGCTAGAAAAAGCACATATTTAAAATCTAACAGAGCACCTACAGGAACTAGAAGGAGAGCAGCAAGAGTACCCAAAACCCAGCAGAAGAAGAGAAATAATAAAGATAAGGGCAGAAATAAACAATATAGAATCCAAAAAAAAAAAAAAACAGTTGAACAGATCAATGAAACCAAGAGTTGGTTTTTTAAAAAAATAAACAAAATTGAAAAACCTCTAGCCAGGTTTCTCAAAAAGAAAGAGAGAGCATCCAAATAGACAAAATCACAAATGAAAATGGATTTGTTACAACCAGAAATACAAGCAATTATCAGGGAATATTATGAAAAATTACATGCCAACAAACTGGACAACCTAGAAAAAATGGACAAATTTCTAAACAAACAAACACACACTACCAAAAGTCAAATGGAAAGAGAGAGAAAATCTCTCTATGAACAGACTCATAACTAGTTAAGAAATCAAATCCGTTATCAAAAATCTCCCAATGAAAAAGAGCTTGGGGCCAGATGGCTTCCCAGGGGAATTCTACCAGACATTTAAAGCAGAGTTAATACCCACTCTTCTCAAGCTGTTCCAAAAAATTGAAATGGAAGGAAAACTTCTGGATTCATTCTATGAAGCCAGCATCACTTTGATTCCCAATCTAGACAGAGATCCAGCAAAGAAAGAGAACTACAGGCCAATATCCTCAATGAATATGGATGCAAAAATCCTTAACAAGATACTAGCAAATAGAGTTCAACAGCATATAAAAAGAATTATCCACCATGATCAAGTGGGATTCATTCCTGGGTTACGGGGCTTTTTCAATATTTGCAAATCCATCAATGTGATATAGCACATTAACAAAAGAAAAGGTAAAAACCATATAATCCTGTCGATAGATGCAGAAAAAGCATTTGACAAAACACAGCAACCTTTCTTAATAAAGGTCTTTGAGAAAGTCAGGATAGAAGGAATTTACTTAAACATCATAAAAGCCATTTATGAAAAGCCCACAGCTAATATCATCCTCAATTGGGAAAAACTGAGAAGTTTCCCTCTGAAATCAGGGACACGACAGGGATGACCACTCTCACCACTGCTGTTTAACATAGTGCTGGAAGTCCTAGCATCAGCAATCATAACAAAAGGAAATAAAAAGCATCAGAATTGGCAAAGATAATGTCAAACTTTCACTTTTCACATATGACATGATACTCTACATAGAAAACCTGACAGACTCCACCAGAAGCCTTCTAGAACTGATCCATGAATTCAGCAAAGTCGCAGGGTACAAAATCAATGAACAGAAAGTAGTTGTATTTTTATACACCAATAATGAAGCAACAGAAAGAGAAATCAAGAAACTGATCCCATTCACAATTACACATAAAGCCATAAAATACCTAGGAATAAACCTAACCAAAGATGTAAAAGATCTGTACGATGAAAACTATAGAAAACTTATGAAGAAAATTGAAGAAGACACAAAGAAATAGAAAAACATTCCATGCTCATGGATTAGAAGAATAAATATTGTTCAAATGTCAATACTGCCCAAAGCAATCTACATATTCAATGTAATCCCATTCAAAATTGCACCAGCATTCTTCTCAAAGCTAGAAGAAACAATCCTAAAATTTGTATGGAACCAGAAAAACCCTGAATAGCCAAGTAATATTGAAGAAGAAAATCAAAACAGGAGGCATCACAATCCCAGACTTTAGCATCTACTACAAACTGTAGTCATCAAGACAGTACAGTAGCAGCACAAAAACAGACACATAGACCAATGGAGTAGAATAGAGAACCCAGAATTGGACCCACAAATGTATGGCCAATTACTCTTTGACAAAGCAGGAAAGAGTATCTAATGGGAAAAAAGACAGCCTCTTTAACAGAAGGCACTGGGTGAACTAGACAGCAACATGCAAAAGAATGAAATTAGACCACTCACACCACACACAAAAATAAACTCAAAATGGATGAAAGACCTGAATGTGGGATAGGAAACCTTCAAAACCCTAGAGGAGAAAGCAGTAAACAATCCCCTTGACCTCAAATGCAGCAATTTCTTACTCAACACATCTCCAAAGGTAAAGGAATCAAGGGCAAAAATGAACTTTTGGGACCTCATCAAGAGAAAACGTTTCTGCACTGCAAAGGAAAGAATCAGCAAAACTAATAGGCAACCCATGGAATGGGAAAAGATAGTTGCAAATGACATATAGGATAAAGGATTAGTATCCAAAATCCATAAGGCACTCACCAAACTCCACACCCAAAGAGCAAATAATCCAATGAAGAAATTGGCTGAAGACATGAACAGACACTTTTCCAAAGAAGACATCCAGACACATGTTGCAAACAGACACATGATACAATGCTCAGCGTCACTTATCATCAGGGAAATACAAATCAAAACCACGCTGAGATACTACCTCATGCCGGTCAGAGTGGCTAAAATGGACAAATTGGGAGATTATAAATGCTGACAAGGATGTGGATAAATGAGCACCCTCCTACACTGTTGGTGGGAATGTAAACTGGTGCAGCCTCTCTGGAAAACAGTGTGGAGGTTCCTCAAAAAATTAACAATAGAACTCTCCCATGATTCAGCAATAGCACTGCTGGGGATTTACCCAAAGGATACAGAAGTGCTGATGCATAGGAGCACATGTACCCCAATGTTCATAGCAGCACTTTAAACAAATATGGAAAGAGGCTAAATAAATGTCCATCAACTGATGAATGGATCAAGAAACTGTGGTTTATATATACAATGGAATACTACATGGCAATAAGAAAGAATGAAATCTGGCACTTTGTAGCAACATGGATGGCACTCGAATGTGTTATGCTAAGAGAAATAAGTCAGGCAGAGATGGACAGATACTATATGTTTCCACTTATATGTGGAACAGGAGAAACTTAACAGAGGACCATGGGAGAGGGGAAGGAGAAAAATAGTTAAGGAGAGGGAGGGAGCAAATCATGAAAGACTCTTTAATACTAAGACAAACTGAGGGGTGATGAGGGTTGGGGAGAAAGGAAAGGGTGTTTTGGGCATGAAGGGGGGCACTTGTTGGGATGAGCACTGTGTGTTATATGGAAACCAACTTGACAATAAACTATAAAAGAAAAAAAATACTAGGTTTTTCATTACAAAAAAGATCTGTTAAGGAAGTCTCAAAGAAATATTTTGACTAGTGTCAGTTTAGCTCTATAGCTATGGCACTGACTTCCTGTGTATTCTCTCTATGGCCTCTAATATACATCCTTTCAATTTTGGCTAATAAGAATTACTCCCAGCCTTATGAGGATTCCTTTAATTTTTCTACTTTTTCCTTCCCACTTGCCCTTGGCCTTATGTGTTTTTTTTTATACACCCTCAGATCACTCTCCATTTACACAGGTCCAGATGAATTAAATCCCAGAATTCTGAGAAGCTTTGAAAATGTCCACATTCTAATACTGTTGATGATTCTGATATAAACTCGTCTTTTTTTATGTCTAGCAGTATGTATTTGCAAGATGGTTTAATATGATGTACAGTAAATGTACAATAGTACATGTGACATTTGTATCATATCAAGTCATGGGTACATCAAAACAGAAGAAAGAAAGAATAGACAAGGCTTGTAGCCTAATTTAGCAAGATAAGATTGAAAACACACTAAGTATAAGGAAAGGCAAATATTTACTGAAATTTCAGTAGAAAACCCATTTCGGGATCTTCAGAATTTGGATCAAATATGTAAATTTTATCAATTTGATCAGGTAGTGAAAATACAATATTTGTGAATAAAATATAGACAGGGATAAATGAATAATTGAAAAATAGGTTGTGACATCCATTTCTAGGGCTGAAGCAGTTGACTGTTTGTCCTGATTTGGTTTTCCTATGATGTGTGGCCATAGCCTGGAATGGCCTTGTTTTGATGACTTCCAACAAAATATATCTTATAGAAGAATCAATGATCTGGTCATGTTTAAAGTTCCTATTTCTGACTTAATCCACTTGTAGAAAAGGTTAAGAAAGTCTAGGAAGTAATCTCTTTCCTTCCCTTGTCTGAGGCCACTGCAAACCTCTGACAGCCTTTTTCCACATGCATTGATTTTGTCAACTTGTTAATTGGTCTTTGGTTAATCCAATAGCATTTTACTGCTTCAATTCTGTGTCTCCTTTTTTCTGCTCCTCCCCTACTCATGCTCTGTCTCTCTCTCTCAAAAATAAATAAACATTAGAAAATTAAAAAAAAAAAGAAAGTAGCATTTTACACCAATTCAAACACCTCTGTACTTTGCTACTTTTTGATAGCTCATGTATTACAGAAGAGTTGTCCTTGCAGAAAACCGTTTTTTTTTAAATATTCTTTAAAGCTCTGTTTCCACATAAATTTCTAATGCTATACCATTTTTTAGGGAAACCAGGTATGTTTTACATGTTGTAGAACAGAACTTATCAACTTCTACTTTGGAAACATCTTTTTCTAAGGGCAGTTTAAGCTGTGTAGTATTGAGAAGAGAGCGCAACCCACTGAAGTTTTCAAAAATGTATCACTAGATGAGAAACTTCATCATCACTTGTTAGAAATGAAAAATCTTGGACACTGTCCAGACCCACTAAATCAGAAGGAACTAGGGGACGATGTTTAGTAATGCGTGCTTCAACAAGCCCTTTCAATGAAAGTGTGCACACTAAACTTTGGAAATCACTGTTTCTTTTTTTTTTTAATTTTTTAATGTTTTTTATTTAATTTTGATACAGAGAGAGACAGAACATAAGAGGGGGAGGGGCAGAGAGAGAAGGAGACTCAGAACTGGAAGCAGACTCCAGGCTCTGAGCTAGCTTGTCAGCACAGAGCCTGATGTGGAGCTTGAACTCGTGAACGTGAGATCTGACCTGAGCCGAAGTCGGAAGCTTAACCGACTGAGCCACCCAGGTGCTCCAAAATCACTGTGTTTTTAAACAAGGACAGCCTGCTCTTGCCCCATACTGTGTGATCCTGGACAAGTAACAACTTTCCTATGTATCCAAATCCTCACTGGTAAAATAAGGATAATAACAGTATCTATCTTACAGGGTAGTTATGGTAATTGAGCAGGACAATACACATATTATGTTGAGGACAATTTCTGGAACATGGTAAGCATACAGAAATCTACTATTTTGCATGTCTAACCTAACCACACTATGGGGTCTCATTAAGTCACCAGATATTTAGTGTATGTCTATTATATCCAACCAATGTCCTAACATTTTGTACACTCTAAAGGAAATTCTGTAGAGTCCATGATTTCAAACCATGTTTATAATATTTATAGGGATATAAAATATATGCAAAAACTAATGGCCATGAAAACCAATAACGATAGCAAACACTGTTATAACATTTACCTTGTGCCCATTTAATACAATACACCTAATAAAATATCTACCTAGTATCCCCATTTTACAGGCAGGGAACCAGAATCACAAAAAGGCTAAATAACCTGCCCAAGTTTACACAGCTAGCTACTAGAAGAGCCAGGATTCAAACAATCTGGCTTCAGTTGTGCTCTTTAACACTTAGATTTCAGCACCTAATACATGTCAGATGATTATTACAGGCAACAGATATGCTTTAGAAATCTGACCTTAATTTACAGGGACCAGGAAAAACTACCTTTGCTGAAGAGGCAAACTTCGGGTTAAACTTCAGAAGTTTAGTAAGATTTAAAACCAAGTTAAGGGGCTCCTGGGTGGCTCAGTCAGTTAAGCATCTGACTTCAGCTAAGTCATGATCTCATAGTCCGTGGGTTTGAATCCTGCATTGGGCTTTATGCTGACAGCTCAGAGCCTGAGCCTGCTTAAGATTCTCCCTCCCTCTCTGTCCCTTCCCTGCTCACTCTCTGTCTCTCTCTTTCTCTCAAAATAAAGACAAAAAATAAAAAATAAATAAAATCAAGTTAAAAGAAAAATAAAAGTACTTCTGATGGAAGAAATATCCAAGAAAATAAGGGAATATGAAAGTCCAGGTTAAGCTCTGGTCTGTTCAGGTGTAACGTAGATTTAGTGGAAATTATTTTTGGAAGTAAATAAGAAATCAAGTATATAAATTAACAGTGGGTCAGGAAATGGGCTAAATATCTATACATATTACTTCAAAGCAACTCTGAGTTGGGTTCTGTAATTATCATTCTGATTTTATAGGGGTGTTTACTGAAGCTGAGATATCTTGTGATTTGCTCAATTATGTAAATGTCAGAGAAGGGATCTGAGTTCTAAAGCCTAGAACTTAAATACTTGCTCTACTGTTTTGTATGATGTATTGCTGCCAGAGGGTAAAGGGCCTTGTACGCTAGGATAAAAAAGTCTTCTTTACCCTACAGTCATGGAGAGAGCCTATGGCATACTGCATATACAGATGGGTATTGTGAGTGACTTGCTCATGTGCATGTCTAGTTCTGCCACTTCCTAGCTGTTGGCCTTGCACAAGTTACTTAATCTTGCTATGTCTCCGTATCTGCATCTATAGAATGGGTATAATAGTACTACCTCAGGATTTGTTCATTAAGGTAATAGAGGTTGTACCGCACAATAGTAAACCCAGAAATCTATGCGGTTTAATACAATAGAAGCTTATTTCTGGTTTCTATTGCATCTGATGTGAGTTCAACCTGTCTAATTGCAGCAGAATCAGAAACTCAGGATGCTTCCATTATAACTTCAAGGTAATCTGACATTTTTAGATAGTAGATTGTGCTGAGAGAGGGGGAAAAGAGACCACAGGGAAAGTACATGCAACATTTAACTGCTGTTTTCAAGAGTGGCATTGATTGGGGCATCTGGATGGCTCAGTCAGTTAATCTCATTGTTGTGAGCTTGAGCCCTGCATCAGGCTTCGCACTAACAGTGTGGAGCCTCCTGGGGATTCATTTTGTCTCCCTTGCTCTCTGCCCCTTTCCTACTCACATTTTTTCTCTTTCAAAATAAGTAAACTTTAAAAAAGTTGGCATTTATAGTAGTGCCTGGCATATAGTCACTTGGTGAATGTTAGCTATTATTTTTAAGGAGCTATCAAGAAATTTTGAAGAGTTGCATGAGCACTTAGGGAAGATTTTTTTTTTAGCATCAAAGTGATAAGAGATTAAAGAAGGTGGCCACATTAAATGTTATTAGGAAGTCCAGGAATTTATTTATTTATTTTTTAATGTTTTATTTATTTTTGAGACAGAGAGAGACAGAGCATGAGTTGGGGGAGGGGCAGAAAGAGAGGGAGACAGAATCAGAAGCAGGCTCCAGGCTCTGAGCTAGCTGGCAGCACAGAGCCCGATGCAGGGCTTGAACTCATGAAGGTGAGATCATGACCTGAGTCGAAGTCGAGGCTTAGCTGAGTCACCCAGGCGCCCCATAAAAAGGCTAAAATTAAGTAGTGGAAGTGGTCCCAGATATAGTACAGATTCTTCTCTTTTAGAACTGGAAGAATGATCTTAGACTGAAATTTCCCACACAAAAAGTAGAGTATAATTATGTCCAAAACCCTCTTTTTGCAGGTGATATTATTTATAATGAAAATACCTGATGGGTTGTGTTTAGGCAGATATCTTTATTTTCCCAGGTAACTATATAGACCAAATATATGATGACAAACACAAAGAGGTGGCTGTGCTCATTATTCAGAGCAAGCTCTTTGCAGGCCATGGTTTTTCTATTAGGAGTTGGGCAAATAGGACATGAATTCTCTTGCTGACCTGGTATTAGTTTCCATTCAAACAGCTGCCGTGTTGCCAGTTGCAATAACTAGAAACAAATCTATGTCCTGATAATCTTTGAATTTATTTATGGGGTATTTTTGTATGAAGCATAAACACTTAGTTTGTTGGATAAAATATGCTTATAGTGAAATATATTGATATAAATCTGTTTAAATATATAAAGATAACCACTCACATTTTACTACTATACTAAGTATATATACTTAGTGCTATACTAATATATTCTATACTTACTAAGTATATGTATTTTACAGCTTTAAAGCAAATATTTTATTAGAAATAATATTGAAAGGAAAAGGTAGTATTTATATTATAGACATGTACAATTATTTAGCTATTATAATTTCTATATTTAAATAAACTTTACTGGACTAGAGTAATACCAACTTAAAATTTTTGCTTATCAAATTTCACTTAGGTCAGTAGGCCTAATACAGATTTCATAATTTCAAGAAGAGATTCAGTTATCTAAAGGGTTTAAAATTTAGTAATCTATAAAATATGGATTTGTTAATGAAAGGATCAACTCAAACTTGGGTAAGCAGTATGTTCCAATGAACTTTACATAACCCTTTGATACCAACAAAGGGATTAGTTATAGATTTTCCCAATTGACTTCTTACTTTCATGTCTGGCCAGTGATAACATGGCCAAAACTGATGTACTAAAAAAAAAATCTCATTTTAGAACTTAATCTACAGACTCAGTTTGGAATCTCCTTTGGGAATGTGTTTCATTCATTAATGATTAATAGAGTCTCTTAAGTGACAGAATATTCACCAGGAAGTTTTCACTAAATGAAATATTGATTCAGCTCTTGGCTAGGAGGAGCCCACCTGGAAAAACTAATGTTGAGATCTCACAGTATTCTTATACTTCATTTCCAACATGAATCAACTTATTAAGGCACTTTCTAATATATTCATCATAGAGTCTTCTAAAGCTGCATTGGAACTGAAGGCCAACCCACTGCACTACTAATTTATACAGTCCTGAGGACTATTCCCTAAAACATAAAATAAGTAAAAAACAATGTTTAACATTAAATACCAAATCTAATCTGGGTATTTATTATATAAATCACAAATGTCATGATATTGTCATGGTCTTGAAGATCCAAACAAACTTTTACCAACATTCTGACTAGGAGTACCTGGGTGGCTCAGTCGGTTAAGCATCTGACTTCGGCTCAGGTCATGATCTCATGGTTCATGGGTTCGAGCCCTGCATCGGCCTCTGTGCTGACAGCTAGCTCAGCTTAGAGCCTGAAGCTTGCCTCAGACTCTGTGTCTCCCTCTCTCTCTGACCCTCCCCTGCTCACGCTCTTTCTCTCTCTCTCTCTCAAAAAAAAAATTCAAACATTCTGACTTAAATAAACTGTTACAGACTTTTCTTTTTTTATAGAAAGGTGATGAATGTAACATCAAAATATTTTTAATGTAAAAATTCAAGCCCCATTGATCCATATAATTATTCCCTGTAGCTATAATATTGTATACATATTTATGTCTATATTGATAGCCATATCCAAAATGTAGTATTTTATGACAAAATTACGATTTTGCCCCTTACTCATCTGGTTAGTTAACATCCAAACAGCTTCCACATAATGCTACTTCCAATACCTAGAAACAAACCAATGTCTTGTATTCATTACCTTTGGATTTACTTATTTTTTATTATTTTGGTTGTCTAGGGCATAAACAGTATATATTTGTGGTAAAATATTGATCCTTCCATTAATCTGATAAAGCAAATTCTGATATTTTGCTTCTAGGATTATATTGGGTATTTAGTTAAAATGGCTCTTCATTTTGTCATTATTTCTGAATAGAAAGGTGGTTTCTCTATATGTTTGATATGTACTTTGTAACTTCTGTGTTACAAGCATACTTTTGTAAGAAACTCTCACACCATGTCCATAAAAGCAATGGCAATGTTAATCAGTGAACAGAAAATTGAAATGTAATTGTTCAGGCCCACAATATCTCTTATTTTAGTAAATTCTCTGGCATCATTAATACATTGGACATGCCTCAAGTTTACAAGTAAACCTCATTTTTCTTAAAAATTTAAGACAATTTCAAAATGATTAAAATTTCAGAGTTTTTTCTTTTTTAAGTTTAAACCTGAGCATCTCTAATTTTAGCATAGCTTGTTGTAGTACCTTTTCACCCGTATGCATTAGTTCTTAATTCTTTAAGGTACTTAAGAGCTATATTTTAAAAATTCAAACTCCCCAAAACCTACCAACAAGAGGTCTTCGGTGTGACTGAATTTAAAAAAGCATCCCAGGTACTACTGATACAGTAGTTCAAAGACAGTCTTTTGAGAGACACTGCCCTGCACGATTGGAGACACACACAGGGATCTAGCCTTGAATTCCCATCACAATGGATTTAGATAGTGACTGAGATAAAGAACAGATGTGTGAGACCCTGTGATTCTCAAAATAGCAGCAGGAGTATTTTCTTCCTTTTGTTGACACCTCTTTAACACCAATACAGTTTTAACTTTTACTACCCTTTATTATCACATTTCAAAAGCCTCTTTATTTCATACATGGCATTTTATAGCTATATATATGTTATTTTGACATTATAGTCATGTCTTGGAGAAAACTTGACTGGATGCTTGAGGGAGATTTAGAATGCAATGTAGTTTCATTACTAATGTAATAAACAATTTTATAGGATAGAATATGGATGGTTAATCTCTCTATTATATTTTATTACCAGCTTCAGTTTCAGAGATTAACCTTTCCTTGCTTTGATGGTAGGTAGCCTCACTAAAAGATTTCATGTTATATTTAATATTGTAACGGTGTGGTGATTACCTCTGATTATTTCATCACCTCTGTGATGAATAGCTATTATCTTAATTAGCATTCTGTTTTTGAACCACATCTTAAAATGAGTCCAAACAGAAATGCAATATATGCTAATTATTTAACCTTTTGTAGTATGTGTGGTAGTTTATGATATGACAAATATTGGTATCTTCAAGCCTAAAAAAACCCTTAAAATGTTCAAAATATATGAACCCTAGTCTTCACTTGATCTTAGCAAGACTGAGAAGTGATGAACCCAAGTTTTCTTAACTAGATTAAGCTCTTTAACACTGTAAAACATCTGATAGTTATCTTGAATAACATAATCTATTTGCTTTCCCTCTTTCCTTATGTAAATATCTATAAAAGAAAAAAAGTATTATTTCTCAAAGAGGAGGGAGATAAAGGTGGGAAATTAATCATGTCTCATGAGTAAATGAAAAACTGTGATGTTCTTTTCTTTTTTCATTGAAGGAAATGTATGTATACCTTTCTTGTGATTATCTTTTATTAAACACCAAGACTATCAAGATCATAACTACACATATGACTTTAGTTAAGCCTTGGCATTTTAGCCATAATGGACCACTTCCTTCATTTAGATATAAATTATACATAAATATGTAAATATAAATGTATATAAATATAAGTTATATATAAATTATTAATGTAAAATTATATTTTACAACTGTGTTTGTATAGACCTTAGCATTTTTGTAATCTTATCTTTCCATCCTTCATTTAGTTTTTGGAAACTGTGAGTTTGTTTTGTTTTATGTTTTAATTAAAAACTTTATATTTGGGGGCCGCCTGGGTCGCTTAGTCAGTGAGGTATCTGTCTTTTGATTTCAGCTCAGGTAACGGTCTCATGGTTTGTGAAACTGATCCCTATGTTGGGCTCCACACTGACAGTGCAGATCCTACTTGGGATTCTCTTTCTCTCTCTGCTCCTTCCCCACTTGTGCTCTGTCTCTCAAAATAAATAAATAAACATTAAAAACCTTTATATTTTAGATAAAGTCAAGTTAGCAAAATTAAGCAGAAAATACAAAGAATTTTCACAAATCCCGTCCCCATACATGACAGCCTCCCCCGCTATCAGCATCCTGCGCCAAAGTGGCATATCTGCTATAATTGATTACCTACATCACGTGAAGTTCACGCTGTACGTTAGGGTTTATTCTTGGTGTCATGTATTCTATGGATGCTGACAAATGTATAATGACATGCATCCACTATGCAGTAGAAGTATACAGAATAGTTTCACTGCCCTAAAAATGCTCTGTGCTTTGCCTGTTCATCCCTCCCTTCACCCTAATCCCTGTCTCAGATTTTATTTTTTTCAAGAATTTCACATAGTTGGTATTGTACAGAATGTAGCCCTATCATATTGTCTTTTTTCACTTAGTAATATACTTTTAGGATTCTTCCCTGTGTATTCATGGCCTAATAGTTCATTTCTTTTTAGTGTTAATTAATGTTCCTTTATATTGATGTAACACAGTTTATTTATCATTTCACCTACTAAAGGACATTTTGGTTGTTTTTGGGTTTTGGCAATTGCAAATAAAACTGCTATGAACATCCATGTGGAGATTTTGGTGCAGACATAGTTTTTAATTTATTTAGGTAAATCTGAGAAACACATTGCTGGATCATATAGTAAAAGTATGTTAACTTTTGTAAGAAACCACCAAACTATCTGCTGAAGTAGCTGCACTGATTCCACATTTCCACCAGCAATGAATGAGGGTTTTTGTCCTCACATTCTCACCAGTGTTTGGTGTTGTCAGCATTTTGAACTGGCCATTCTAATAGATAATAGTATCTTGTTATTTTAATTTAGAATTCTCTAATGACAAATGATGCTGAACATCTTTCATATGCTTACTTGCCCTCTGTATATTTTCTTTGGTGAGAAGTCTGTTAAGTTTTTTTTGTGCATTTTTTTAATTGGTCTATTTACTTTCTTATTGGTGAGCTTTAAAATTTCTTCCTATATTTTGGGTAACAACCCTTTATCACATATTTTTCCTAGTATATGGCTTGTCTTTACATTCTCTTGATATTGTCTTTCACAGAGCAGAAGTTTTTAATTTTAAGTAAGTCCAGCTTATCAATTATTTCTTTCATGAATTTTTGTCTTAGGTGTTGTATCAAAAAGTCATCATTATCTTTTGTGTCATCTATTTTTTTCTCTTATGTTATCTTCTAGTAGTTTTATAGTTTTGCATTTTAGATTTATTTATATGACCCATTTTGAGTTAAACTTTCTAAAGGGTACAAAGTCTGTGTCTAGATTCATTTTTTTTGCATCTAGATGTCTAATTGTTCTAACATCATTTATCTTTGTTCCATTGTATTGCCTTTGCTTCTTTGTCAAAGATCAATGACTAATCTACTTTAGTAGATTTATGGGGGTCTACCTCTGGGCTCTCTCTTCTCTTCCATTGATGTATTTCTCTGTTCTTTCACTGATACCATACTGTCATAATTACTGTGGCTTATAGTAAGCCTTGAAGTCAAAAGTGTTAGTTTTCTAATTTTGTTCTTCTTTTTCAATATGGAATTGGCTACTCTGGTTTGATTTTTATTTTTTGTGTTTTGTTTTTTGACTTCTTTTTATAAATTTTAGTATCAGTTTGTTGATATACATAAAATACCTTACCAGCATTTTTAGTAGGCTTGCATTCATCTAAAGATCAAGTTGAGAAGAACTGATTTCTTGAGCAATTTTGAGCTTCCTATCTATGAAGATATCTTCATTGGACATCTTTCTATCTATTTAGTTCCATTTATTTAGTACTTTTCCTCATATAAAGTGTTAGTTTCTAACTAAGGGGATTTATTCATTTAAGAAGCCCATTTTATCCCTTTGACCACTAATGGCCTTGTGAAAAGAGGCCCACAGTATCCTTGTGAAAGGTTTGGGCAAATACTTATAAATGGGAAGGCCTGGTGGACAACTCTTGCTGTCGGGCTTGGTTTTCACACCATTAGCTTTTTTTATTGGTACAAATTTTTGCCCATACCTCAGAGACTTTTATTATTATAATTTTTAGCAAGATTCAAGAGGAAATATAAATTTAGGCTTTTTAGATCATGATAAACAGGATGATCTCTTACTTTTACACCTACTCTTAACCATATTTTACTAAGAGAAACAATCAGAACTTACCTCTACTTCTAAAATAAACAGCAAGTTTCAGTAAGTTTATCTTAATTATTACCTTTTTAAAAGTATATATCATATTATTCTATTTATAATGTAGCCTTTTATTTACTCACAGCCCAAGTTTCCAGCTGTTTAAATTTCCCATTTATGTTATATAAGAAAATGGCTAAATGTTTATCAGGTCTCCAAAACTTAACTTTGTACATGACATGATATCATAAAAATTTTTAACAAATTTAACAGTATTGTTTTCTCTACAAAGTCAATAGCATCTTATGAGATATATTTTGTGCTTGTATATGGTTATTTTAGATATAAACTCTTCAAGATTATTAAATTTTTTCCTGCTTTCAATAGGCATTCTCTACTTAAAGTGTTACCAGCTTTAAGAATCCTCAATGATGAAGTGATAAACTCTTGTTCAGAAAGACTCCCTGAAGAATGCTATCAACCAGAATTAGGACGTTTCATGGTACTTTGTCAGTCCCAGATTCAAGAATTCAACTTACTAATTGAAAAGTATATTACTGGGAAAAGGTAGGACTATTCTCTTCTTATAATTTAAAGACATAAAGGTAATTTATGTATATAATTTAAAAAAACTCTGATTAATATAATAAGTTTTTTTGGTTTAATACTGTGTGTTTCTGGTATATTCTCCCTTAAAAACATAATTTAAAAGCTAAAGTATTAAATAAAGTAAATGAAATCATAAGGATAGCTTCAAGACAAGAATCAAACATCCATTCAGTCATTCAATGAATCAGTCATAAATTTATATGACAATGATTGCAATCAAAACACACGATAAGCTAAGTATTATATTTTATCTTCAAAGAATTAACAGATTAGCATAAAAGAAAACTAGACAAACAGTTATAAGGGAGCAAGGCATACATTTATTATGTACTAAATATGTTATACACATATGATATTTATGTATTCAAATATGAGAGCATAGTAGGTAAGAGCAGTCAACCCATGCACATATTCAGAAGAACAGAAGCTGAGAGTAGAGTCTTAATTAGATATTAAAGAAAGGGAGCTTCCCATTCCTCTCCAAAATTCAGGGTACATTAATATGAATGAATTATATTTGATCTTTCTATAACTACTTTATTTTTGTAATACTTTTTAAATTTTTAAAATTTATTTAGAGAGAGAGAGCATGAGTAGGGGAGGAGCAGAGAAAAGGGGAGAGAGAATCTCAAGCAGGCTCCACAGTGTCAGCACAGGTCCTACTGTGGGGCTTTATCTTACAAACCAGGAGATCGTGATCTGAGCCAAAATCAAGAGCTGGTGGCTTAACTGACTGAACCACCTGGACATCCCTCTATAATTATATTTTCTAATTTGCATTGCTCCAGAACACACAAATGAAAAAGGAAAGTGATTTCATATTTTAACTGGAACTATAATTGTAATATGAGCTTCAAATATCTAAAGTTAATTTATAAATGATTGCTCTTTGCATTTTCATACATGCCTGTATATAAGATTTGGTATTTCTATTTAAATGTTTTTGAATGTAGTCTATTCAGATTACAAACAAATCTCATAGCTTTTAATTAATCCCAATTGTCTGGGGCCCATTGGCGCCTGGTGGCTCAGTTGGTTAAGCATCGGCTCTTGATTTTGGCTCAGGTCATTATCTTGATCTCACAGTCTGTGACTTGGAGCCCAACCTTGGGTTCTGCACTGACTGTGTGGAGTTGGCTTGGGATTCTCTTTCCCTCCCTCTCTCTCTCTGCCCCTTACTTGTTCTCTCTCTCTCTCTCAAAAATAAATAAATAAACCTTAAAATAAATAATTCCAAGTGTTATAAATAATTCATGTTTACTTTAATAAATACTAAGGTTATTTACATTTATTTTGTGCAAAACTAAACATATTTCCTTGAATATGTATGGTAATATACAATTTCTTGTGTAAAAGTCACCCTTGATATCTCTCATGTTGAAACACAGATTTGTCAATTCCTCTGGATTATCTACTGTCATTGCAACTAGTTTCATTTTGGCATTGATAATGGAAAATAGACTGTATTTTATATTAATAATAAATTGTGGTGAATTCAATACCTAATCATAAACACTTGATATCCCAATATTGAATTTAAACTTTTATGCATTATTAGCCACCAAAATGAATGAAATACAAAATATCAAAAATACATGGGAGGAGACTATGCTAATGTTTAATAATACCTTTGTGAACACAGGACTGTTTATCTCTACATTTTAGGATCTACAACTTTCATTTTGTATGATCTGGTTAAAAGTTTTGTATTTATTTATATCTTGCAATGTTTCTGAAAAAAATAAGGCAGCTGTGGCTATATATTAAATATAGTTAGAAAATATACAGTTGAAGTAAGATTTTTAAAAAATAAAACAAATAAGGGAAGGTAAATAAAATGTAGCCAAGAAAATGCTCACACAAGTGCAAAGTTCTTTACTATTGCTATTGAGATCCTCAGATCAGGCAAACAGAAAGTTTGATTAATTACATAAGCCATAACCTCCATAAGATAGAAATTCAACAATTATTTGAGAGACTCACAACCATTTATGTCTTAAACTATTTGAATTCTCTTTGCAATGGATTCTTTTTCCAGAGAAAAAGGGGAATAAAAACTTTCCCATAATATAAATTCTTTGTTTAAAAGTCCAATACAAATATTTTGCATGGCAAGAGTCAATGTAGAAAGTACTTTTAACTTTGTTTCATAAATAACTTCTCCAAATTTAGGCAGCCATGATATCTCATGGTAGTAAAAGCATGGATTTTTCTCATTCAATTGTACCAAAAATACCTAGAATAAAAATGGTTCTAAAACTTCCAGACATTTTGTCTGGATTGACGGATCTAAATTAGCTAAACAAATATTTTCAAATTTTGTTAGAAATGAGATCAATTTTTATATAAACTACCAGAAATAAGTTTTTAATGAATGTTGTAGTAAAGCTTAATTTTCATGTCAAACCACACAAGGGAAATTTCCAGAACCTATATAATTTTTAATATTGGTGATATAATTCTTCTTATTAAATGCCTTCATTATTTGTTTAGAAATTTGGTCACCTTGGATGCTGCAGAAGACCTCTGCCATTATTTTAAGAAATTAATGATACTTAGCAACGAATGCCGATATTCACATGAACGCGGGGATGCACGTATCACCCAGAGGGAAGAATCAGAAGCCCAGCAAAATCATTTTGCTTCTACAAATAGTGATAGCATCCTGCAAAATGGAGTTCTCCACTCTTGTGCAGACATATATAAACTGGACTCACCAGATATTTCTGAGATACGGATGAACTCTGTCTCTAGTCATTGCACACTAGCTAAATCCTCCTTAGGTGTAGATAAGGAAGGAAGAAATCAGGGAGAAATAGTAGACCAGAAGACAGAAGATAGCAGATCAAACAGTATCCCCACTAAAAGAATCCCGTTCATGGAAACAGTAATGACAAGTTCTCTGCTGAGGAATTGCCAAAATATTGAACATCGTAAAAAAATGTAAGACTTAATAGATCATTTTTCTTTTACATTGTATAGTTTGTATATTTTATTGATAGTCTTTGTCAATGTTTCAGTAAAGGATTTAAATCACTATTGTGTTTCATACAAATTCCCTTAATTATGTTTTTGTGATGTATACAAATTATTAGTTATAGTAAAGATTAATTTGATTAAATTTTGGCAGGTTCTGATTTAATTGAATAGTGTTTAATTGAAAATAAGTACATGTAGGTTATTTTTTCTGTTTTCTAATCTTGAAGCAAAATGAGTTTTTAGAAGAAATAAAACACTTTGCTATTCTAAAAATAAAGAAAACTTGCTGAATAATCAGGTAATTTCATTTTTAAAGATATACCTTTTCATGTGCTATTTATTTGCTTCTTGATCTGAGAATACTTTCATAAGCATCTATGCAAGTATTTGAATGCATTGCTATAATTTTCTTTGGCAAAATAACCTATAAACTATGGCAATACTCTTTGATATTAATCATATAAACATCTTCCAACTACTGAATACTTTAATTTTTAATTTTTTTCTTTCAAATTTTTATTAAATTCCAGTTAGTTAATCTACAGTATATTAGTTTCAGGTGTAGGATTTAGGGATTCATCACTTACATGCAACACCAAGTGCTCATCTTACAAGTACCCTCCTTAGTACCCATCATGCACTTAACCCATCCCCCCACCTACCTCCTGTTTTAAATAGTTAAAAGTCTGTTTAATGGTTTGCCAACTTTTAAATACTTTTATAAAGCCAATGGCCTTAATTTTTTATCGAACCCGCAAAGATAAATATTACTTCAGTTTGTCATCACTTTTTATTTTTATTTTTATTTTTATTTTTTTACTTTTGGTCTCACTCTCAAGCCAACAAAATTAAAAATGGCTAAATTTAGCTAATTCTAAAATAACAGGTACTGAATAGGGCAGAGTGCAGAATATCACAGCCACTGAGCTTATTTTTCCCAGTTTTTATTCATTGAGAAGTTGTCAGTGTTATGATGATTTCTTTTCTAAAAGGTATATTAAAAATTTGATATGCTAAACCTAAGATGTATTTCCTAGTGCAAAAAATGTTTAAATTTTCTTTTAAAAAGACTTTTTTTAATGTTTTATTTATTTTTGAGACAGACAGAGCACAAGCGGGGGAGGGGCAGAGAGTGAGAGGGAGACAAAGAATCCAAAGCAAGCTCCAGACTCTGAACTGTCAGCACAGAACCTGATGAGGGTCTTGAAATCATGCACTGTGAGATCATGACCTGGGCCAAAGTTGGATGCTTAACCAACTGAGCAAGCCAGGCGCCCCATAAAATTCTTTAAATTTTCTTGAAAGTGGCTCCAATATTTTTTCATTTATGTTTCATCAATTTATTTAATTGATTGCTTTTGCTCTGTAAGGGAGGAAAAATATTTTTTACTTCTAACCTTCTATGTTTTCAGCTGGTATCCTTGAAACAAAAGATAAATTAATAAGAGAAAAGCATAGAAATATATTTAATATGTTTTACAAGACATGGAAGTCTTCCTAAAGAAATAAAACCCAAAGAAATAGGTTAAACCTGAGCATTTTTGTATTAGGTTTGATGAAGAGTAGAAGGTTGTGGGAAATATAATTAGGGCAAAGGGTATGAGCTACGTGTAGTCAACTGGGGTAAGTTTAGCAAGTCCTGTTTATTCAGATACTTCTTTTTCAGATAAGAATACTTCTTTTCTCTGGGTACAGGAAAGACACCTCTCAGAGGAGGGTCTTAAGGCTTGCTTCTGGTGAAGGTCAAAAAGTCCTTTCAGGACATGCTGTTTCTCAAATTCCTGTAGCTTAAAATATTAGTATGCCAGGGTGCCATATCTTGAGGTAGCATATTCTGAACCCCATCAACTCCAAACACTCCAGACCCTGCCTATTGTAATTTCATATAAACAACATTTAGAACTTCTTAATCCATTATCAATAAAATAACTAAATGATGATAATAAGGAAGGATGATGAACTAAAATATAGACAAACCTAAGGTTCTAAAGAATAATAGGAAAAGAAGATGTACCCATTTGTTGAACCTCACCATTCATTGTTTCAGGAAGATTCAGTCAGTTGTGGAGATGTTTCTGAAGCATGATTTACATGTATTCTTATCCTAAGGACATTTTATCCTTAAGATTTTTGATAAAAATAAAAAAAATGATGGTGATGGTGATGATGGTAACTGTAATATAAGTTATTTTTCTACATTCAGGAAGCCCCAAAGTTGTCATTTTTAACTGCTTTCACTGCATTCAGTGAAGAGCAGTCTTTGTGTTAGTGTAACTGAGAAAAATATTTCTCATTGTTGTTGTTTTCCTTGGGAAATTTTGATGATACCAGCCTGAGGAATTCAAGCACTCAATGAAATGACTGGTGAGCTTTAGAGGAAATTTAGTTACAGTCAGTGAAACTTGTATGCATTTGGAGAGAAATATAAAACGCTGTCTCAGCTTAGATGAATTTTCTTACAAACCTTTCACTTCTTATCAGTTATAAATGATAAATAAATTTTCATATTATTTATCAGCCAAAATACTGACTACAGTTAGTTTCCTAACTTGTTTCTTTGGTTCAAAAGAAGAAAGAATGGACAGATAATTGACTAACTGAATACAAATTAAATCCATTGCAAAATTTACAGTTTTGTTTACCCTGCAGAAGGACATGATTCGTTGGAATGTGATTATTTTTTCTAAGCATGTGGAGTTCAAGTAGTTTATCTTAGGTCAGAAGTTTTACCCATTAACTTTAACTTTCTATTCCTAGCAAAATAGACTGAAGTCTTTTATAGGCTTTAAGTAAAATTATAATGATGATAACAATAGTGATAATAAAGCAATATAACAATAAAATGGTTATGTCATTCTTAATTTCCCACAAACGTACTACTATGAGAAAAAAAATGTGTGGTCATGTCTGGCAGAGTTTATCACTCAATTCCACTATGCCTTCAACTTACTAGTATGAGGAAGGAGAAAATTTCATTTTAATTGACAATAATTATAAAATTACTGAGAATTGTTTTAAGAGAGCCAGGGGAGGGATATGTGCAAGAATCACTTCTCCTTCATGTGCCTTTTAACCTAAACTCTGGAATTTAAAGACCAATTGAGACAGGATAAGTAGTATCCGTACCTTGATAATATTCCTGCAACAATCTGTGTGGAAAAAGGAAAACCTATCCAACTAGGAAGAGTTAAAAGATTAAGCACACTGAGAACCCACTTACTATTATTGTTATTCAAATTTTGCTAAAGTTGCTGGGCAGTCTAGGGGGATGTGGAAAAAACACAGCATTGATTGATTCAGTGCCTGAAATTAGCAAATAGATGTAGGCTGGGAAAATATTAGAATTAACCCCTGGGTTTGTAAGAGCATGATTTAATATTTGTCATGGGCAGGGAGGGAAGTGCAGCTGGCAATAACCGTGTGGGCCCTCTCTCTTCCAGTGGAGGGGGCTCTCCCTTCCCCAGGGCTAGTCTCCCCACCCTGGAAGAAGATCACATCCTCTGTTGCCAGCTCAGCCTAGGATCCTGCATTTGTCCCTTTTTTCAACATCATCACTTTTTTCTACTTGATCAACATATCTCGTTATCATACAAAGTCTTGGCATTATTTTCCTCCTTAAAGGAAACAAACAAAAACCCCTAGTCCTCACATCTCTCTCTAGGTTACTGGCCCATTTCTCTCCAGATCTGAAGGTTTTCCATACTATTTTTAATTATGTGCCTATTATTAAACAAAAGATGTTCTTAAAGTTTAAAATAATACTTGATGTAGTTCATGTTTATAAATATAATTTATGAGGACCTCTTACCTACAACTGCTTTTATGGGAACTAACCATGTTGTTTGTCTAAATAGAATGGCAGCTTTGGTAATCCAGGCACACTGGCGTGGTTACATCGTGCGCAGACAGATTCATTTCTCTGCAACGCCACGTACTGCTGCAATAGGATCCCTGGCATTCCAACCCAATTACTGCATCAAGAATAAAATTACTCTAAAGGAAGAGAAAAAGGAAAACACTATGAATATCCAAGAACAGAGGGAGGAGGCTGCTATTCTTATTCAGGTTAGTTTTAATCTTTTGATGAAATAGTCCTGAGAGATATATTTGTCCTCTTTCACTGAGTAATTCTATGTAACGGACAACCCCTGGATCCCAGTGATTTATAGCTCCTGGATTTATTTCCTACTTAGGTGACATGTAGGACACAGGTTGGTTGTGCCTATGCTTAGCATCTAGGCTGAAAGAGGAGCCTATAACTTAGAAATACTATTCTCATGACCAAAGGCCACACTGAGCCACACAATAATATTTAAAGCTTTGATCAGGTATGCCATTTGCCAAATTTGCAAACATTTGATTACTCAATATTAACTCTCACTTGGCCTAATCCATAGCTTTTTTTAGAAGCATGTTTAAAAATCTACCAAAATAATTGTTAAAGTTCTTCAAATACACATTTTAATTAGAAATTCAGAAAGCAAGTTGGAAATAGACTTGATTCACCAAAGTCAGGTTTTGAAATGAAGTTCAACCTGATCACATTCATCCTTTATTTATTCATCAAATATTTTTTAGAATCTACTATTTGTCAAGCACTGTTATGGGCTCAGGAACCATAAATATAAACAAACCGTGTAAGTTCTCTGCCTTCATGGAATTTACATGTTAGCGGAAGAGGCAGAACTGAATAAATACATAAATATAAAATAAATTAAATAAATGCATAAAATAAGGTCTGTGGAAATTCATGGTACTGAATTGAAAGATAGTAACCCAAAAATTAGTGTTTCCCTTTATCCATTCATTCAACAAATACTTCTTAGCACAAAAATCTTACTAGCTTACATTCTGTTGGGATGTGCAGTTAGTAAGTGAATATGTTAGATAGTGATAGTATGAGGAGGAAAAATGAAGCAGGAAAAAGAGGACAGGGGTAACAAGGGAAAGCTTATCATTTCAGATATGATGGAGATAGAAGACCAGAAAATGTGACATTATAGTGACAGATTAAGCTGTTGGATATCTGGGGGAAGAACATTCCAGACAGTGGAATATCTGATCAAAGGCACTGATTTAGGATCATACGGCAGTGTTTAAAGAGCAACAAGAAGCCAGTGTGACTGGACAGAGATGGAGGGGAAAAGGGTAACACTTACAAATCATAAGTCAGTGTAAAGACTTTGGCTTGTCATCTGAATGACACAGGAAGTTATTACAGGAATCTGAGCAGCACTCACATGATCAGGTTTACTTTACGTTGTGATTCTACTGAAGGAAGGCAGGGGAGAAGCAGCTAAATCAGTTAGGAGCTATTACAGTAATTCAGACAAGGGCCATGGTAGCATGGGACCAGAGTGTTGCAGTAGAAGCGGTAAGAAAATTGCAGACCAGAATATCTGTTGGTTTATTTTGAAGTTAGAGCTGATAGTATGAGTTCCTGGGATATGGTATATGAGAGTGTGAGGGGTCATGGATGCCCCCAAGCTATTGGAATAACCAACTAGAGGAATAGCCTTAAGATTAAGTTGCTGGCTTTTACTACTAAAGCCTAGTTTTCAAAATTTTCTTTGCTATGAATATATTCTAATGAATATATTTAGTATTTTGGTTGACTTAATTTGTCTAAACTGTACTCTTAAAGGCAATGCATGGACATTACTAATGCCTGAATGGTGGTGGGAGTGGGGGGAATTCAATGGATTCAAAGAAACTCTAAGGAAAAGAAAGAAGCTCAGTTACTGTTCCAAAATATTATTCTTAAACATGAGAAATGTACATATTATACAGACCAAACTCCCTCCTGTCCTCAGTTGATAAGGAAAACTTTTTTCAGCATTGATGGTATATGGGTCTTAAACTTCTGCTTCATTCTGGTCAATGAAGAAAGAGAAGTTTATCACTTTGTGAAACAGTCTAGTTTGGGGACTGATACCTCTGTTGAATGTTGTTTTGTTGAGCTTCTGTGTATCTGTAACAAAAGTAAGCATAATTCAGCCTTTTCAGCTTAGAACAAGTCTCTTTTGTTGTACACCATGGAACTTAAAATCACCTGAAGTGATCTCAATTTCATTTTATTTTCTCTTGAGGACAGTCATCTAGTTTCTTACAGCATTCATATTAAAATATGAATTCTAGACTGACTTACTACACAATGCAATAGAAAGAGCCTGGGTTTAGAAAGAGCAAAATGGGAATTTTATGATGGATGTTATAGAGGCTGCTCTGCTCACCAGAATTCTTCTCCGCTTCTTCCAAGCATACAGCCAGATCAGATACCCCACCTTCTCCAGCACGTTAGTATGGCCCTTTTCTGAGTTCTAGTCAATACATCGTGAATGAAACACACGTGCACCACTTCCATGTCTGGCTCATTAAACATTGCACAGATATCCCTTCCTATTCTTTCCCCTTTCTGGTTGGCTGAAATGAAGACAGCTTCTCAGCTTCTGTTAGGATCACAGAGCTGGCAGTGTATGGAAACCTGAATTCCTTTATGTTAAAGTGCTGCCCCATGGTCTTTCTCAGGCTCTCACTGTTGGCCAGATGATTGAGAACTAATCCTTTAGCAAGGAACAAGTGAATAGTATGCTTTGGGAGTTGATGGTAATTGAAGGTAAAAGTCAGCTATGTCTAATATAGGTAGAATTTCTTGATCAGGGAATTAATTTGAATATGTGAGAAAGAAGAACAGATGGATTATCTGGGAGAGAAGTTGAAACCTTGACAGAAACAAATAAGCTAGAAGAAGAATCTGAACATCTTTAAAACCATTATTTCTCATAATCTGATCAAGGATCGCTGGAAGTTTAATTTCTGACCCTTTGCAGATTCATAAGGAAAGTATCTATCTATCTATCTATCTATCTATCTATCTATCTATCTATCTATCTATACCACACCAGAAAAACACACACTTTATTTTGTATTCTAGAACTTTGGAGAAGTCCTATCCCCATTGAGTTGGGCTGGATCTGTTGTGAACCACAATGAGCCGACCCTTATCATGGAAAGCCTAGCTTAGTTTCCCTTTATACCCTGTTTTCCCTAGGTCTCCGTGTCACCTTGATATTTTCTATAATCAACTCTTCTGTAACCAACCCACCTCTCTCCACTCATCACTAGATTATTTAAAACAAATCCCACATATCATTTTTTGTAAATATTTCAGTATGAATTTCTATAAGACCTATTGCTTTAAGTAGAACCACATTACCAACCTAAATATTGAAAACTATTTTCAGTAAGCTTATAAGTACATATTTTTAAGAACACAATGTACCATGGATTCATACTGATATTTTAAAATTAAATTTAGGACTACAGGATTTTTACTTGTTTGATTTTATATTTGCATCTCTTTTCTTCTATGGAAAGTTCTGGTTCCCAATAACATTAACATAATTGGGTTTTTCCCCCCTTCTTTTCACTCTTCTTTCTGTGTGTGTGTGTGTGTGTGTGTGTGTGTGTGTGTGTGTGTGTGTGCGGGCACGTGCACATCTGTGTTTGTGTCTGTGTACAGATGCACATACTTAGTGGAAGTAAATAAGGGTCATACAAATAAGAAAAAAAACCAGGCTATTTATTTAGAGACTGCTATAGCAAGGGGCTCAGCCACAATCAGTTGCCTTTGGCTTAGTCTCAAAGGTAAGGAAAGGAGTAGGAAATCTTTAGTGGAGAGAAAGAGAGAGAGAAAGATCTTCAGGCATGGTCTAATTGGAGGGGGTTTGGTCAGGGAGAAGGTATAACTTGGGCAGCTAGCCATGGGGCATATTATGTGATTGGTTGAGAAGCATATCTGACTAACTCTAGTTGATCCTGATTTTGAGGTAGGAACAATAGGGAGACCGACAGTCAATGACAAAATCGTGACCGTTCTTGGCTAATTGTGCCCATGGTTGTGGTTTGGCTTTCAAGGTTAGTTGTCACAGAGGTTGTGGGTGACTTCTATTGTCATATATGGTCTAATTATTGTCCATATATTCCAGTTCTCAGTATATAGATTTTCCATAATAATAATACCAGTATTATATTAACAATATGATTACTAAAAACATATTTAAGATATTTTCTGTAGTTAAAATTGTCTTTTGAGTGTAATTCACTAGGAATATAGTCAAAAAATCTATTTTAAAGTCACTTTAAATAACTTAAGTGTGTATATGCCCCCAGGATGAAATATATTTTTATATCTCTTCCGGAATTCCTTTTTATTTCATATTTGTTTGTTTTATACTTATGTTACACATGTGGACAGTTCCAGAGGCAAATCTAAGAAAGGAATATTCAGAGAAGTCTGGTTTCTGTTGCTGTATCTTCCATCCTATGTTCTGCCTCTGTACTTAATGATTTTTAAAACTAATTATAACTTTTATTTTTTAAATATTAGCAATCACATATACGTATATATTTGAATATATGTGAGTTTATATAAGTTTATATTTTTATTGTATATTTATATACAATCTTGGATAGAAAAATGACAGCATACAATATACACTTCTTTCTATCTTGTGTTTTTCTACTTAATGGGTCCTAGAGCTCACTGACTAGCAGTATATAAAAGTACTTATTTAAAGCTACAGAGTTCTTGGAGTTATAGTTAGGAATGATTTCTCTACAAGATTATTGAGGAATCTGAATGATTTTAATTCTATTTTTATGTACTTGGTTTATTTTAAAATGAAATTAGTTAATAGTTATGGGCAAAGATAATGCCTCTCTAATACGGCCATTTGTATATGTTGGAATTTTCCTAAATGTGTGTTAGTTTATTTTATACATAATTATTTGAAAATGAGAAAAATTGGTTTTCCTTTGTATCTCTTTCTTAGTTTAGAATGGGTCCTGGAGGAATTGTCAGATAATTGATTGGTTGACCTACATGTGCAGTTGAGGGAGTTTTAAAGATTCTTTTCTGCTTACCGCAAGGAAAGTCTCCTGAGATTCAGAACTTCAGACACATGCAGTTGTTTAATTTATCTTACAGTTTTAAGTGTCACATAAAGTTCAAAAAACAGATTATTGAGCCATTAAACTAAGGGCTTAGATGTTTTATCTTCCTAATGGGATAACACAGAGAATCTGGTTTGTAGTTTGATCTATAACCTTGTATAACATGCTTTAAATTTTTGTTTAGGCAGTTTGGAAGGGCTTTCTTTTGCGAAAGAAACTGACAACAGCTTTAGAGGCTATTAAGAATGAAGAATCTGAAGAAGAATATGAAGAAATAAATTTGGAGGATTTTACATTTGATGAAGTAAGTACCAACTACAGCATGTAAATATAGGTCTTAAATTTTTTTAGTATCCTGATTTGGAGCTAAATCAATTTCTAAGATTTTTATCCTCTTACCACTATGTTATAGATTATTATAAACAACACTTGAAAATATATGCTTCTGATTTCTTAATCTCTTCTTTGTTTACTGTACAACTCGTACAGTATATAAATGAGCTCAGAGAATATTAACAAGAGTTTGTGCATACTCTTTGACACAGTGTTTTGCACACTGTTTTGTTTATCCGTTTTCCTTCATTAAATACAACTCTGAGTTTATGTATGCCCTGCTCAACAGTCTTTTGTAGTTCTTCGTTGCCTAGCAAAATGAGAACACCCTGTCTATTATTAATGCAAGTATTCCACAGTAAGGTAGCAGACTCTACAGACATCTCTACCACTTCTCTCCAGTGACTTCCAAATGCTCTAACCGAACTGAGCCCTGGTTTTTGTTATAATATAATTTATTGTCAAAGTGGCTTCCATTCAGCACCCAGTCCGAGCACTGTTTTATCATACAGAGCACTAGCCTTTCACGTTAGTTTTATTCATTCTCTTTCCTCTTCTCTAGACAGTTACACCCACACAAACACCACTCTGATGAAGATGTAGAACATATGAATATCTCCAGACTTTCTCATGCCTCTGTAGTATTCATACCTCCATCATTATAGATTAGTTTTCCCTATTTTTGAACTTCCTATAAGTGGAATCATACAGTATGTACTCTTTTTTCCATATAATATTATGTCTGTAAGATTTATCTATGTAGGTGAGTGTAGTTGTATATATACCATTCTTGAAAATACCCACTTTTGGGGGCACCTGGATGGCTCAGTTCATTAAGTGTCTGACTCTGGATTTCAGCTCAGATCATGATCTCCTAATTCATTGGATTGAGCCCAGGATTGGGCACTGTCCTGACAGTGCGGAGCCTGCTTGGGATTCTCTCTCTCCCTCTCTGCCCCTCCCTGTCTTGTGCACACACAGATGTGGATGGGTTCTGTCTCTCTCTCTCTCTCTCTTCCTCTCTCTCAAAAAAATTTTTTAAAGGAAATACCCACTCTATATCTATTATTTTAGTATACGACTTTAAAAAATCTATTATTATTTGAATACACCATTTATTATTCGAATTTATACACTTTGAATAGTAGTCTATTCTACTATTGGAAGATATTTGTTGTTGAGTTAATTCTAGTATTGCCTATTAAGGCTAAATGCTATGAACATTCTTGTGCATGTCTTTTGATGTACATATCCACATTTCTTTTAGGAATAGAATTTTTGGGCCTTCACATTTATCTGTGTTTAGTATATAGTGCCTACTGGTATTCCAAAGTGATTATATCAGTTATATCATATCATATTCTATCAGCAGAATATGAGAGTTTTAGAGGAGCTCTCTCTTCACAACACTTTGTATTTTCATGTCTTTTTCTTCCCTTCCAGTAGGTGTGTGGTGGTATACTTATTGTTTTAATTTGCATTTCTGCCATATATAATGCTTTTTAATACATTTTAAACTGCTTATTGGCCATTTAAATATTCACTTTTGTGACATGATCATTTTTTTGTGTATTTTTTCATTGGGTTGTACATCTTTTTTTTTATTGATTTGTAGAAGTTCTTTATATATTCTGAATACTACTCTGTTTTCCCTTGCAAATATTCTGTCTAACCTCTGTGGCTTACTTTTTCACAGTCTTTATGGTTAATTTTAATAAATAGAATGTTTTCAATTCAAATAAAAGAATTTTTAATTTTCATGACATTGAGAAATCTTTGCTTACTCCTATATTATTAAGGTATTCTAGAAACTTTATTAACTTTCCACATTTAAGTTTGGCTGCATCTGGAATTAATTTTTGTTTATAGTGTCAAGATTGGCTCATGTTCTCCTTGAGTCAAATGAATCCATAAATCAACTTGGGAGAACTAGTATTTTTAGACTACTGCTTTTTAAACTCCATGAACATAGACTATCCCCACAATTGATTTAAGCCATTTAAAATTTCTGTAAAAATGTT